>NW_027438964.1:300000-433711 GCF_040939455.1 Microcebus murinus
CAAGAATGGACACACGAGCACCACGTGCTCGCGCTCACCAGCAAATGGGTACGAACCGATGGACACCTAAGTGGACACAGAGGAATCACCTTCTTCGGGTGGGTGTCGGGCGGGTGGGGGGAGGGGATGGGCATACACATCCATTAGGAATGGGGTGGGTGCGCACCGACTGGGGGATGGGCGCACTTGAAGCTCTGACCCGAGGGGGGAGGCTGGGAGAGGGCAACGCACCCGACCTTAACATTGGTGCCCCCACAATATGCTGGAACAACATGAGAGGTAAATGAATAAGAACACGGGGGGGGGGGAGGGGGGCACGGGCAACACATGTCACCTTAATACTTGGACTCCCATCATCTGCTTGAAAAGAGAGAGAAAAGAAAATGCAATAATAGAGATAAGAGACACTTTTTAAAAATAATGAATCCGGCCGGGCGCTGTGGCTCACGCCTGTAATCCTAGCTCTTGGGAGGCCGAGGCGGGCGGATTGCTCAAGGTCAGGAGTTCAAAACCAGCCTGAGCAAGAGCGAGACCCCGTCTCTACTATAAATAGAAAGAAATTAATTGGCCAACTGATATATATATAAAAAATTAGCGGGGCATGGTGGCGCATGCCTGCAGTCCCAGCTACCCGGGAGGCTGAGGCAGAAGGATCACTCGAGCCCAGGAGTTTGAAGTTGCTGTGAGCTAGGCTGACGCCACGGCACTCACTCTAGCCTGGGCAACAAACCGAGACTCTGTCTCAAAAAAAAAAAAAAAAAAAATGAATCCGAAGAGAAAAGTAAAAGGAGGCCTGTGGAGCAGGTCTGGGTGTGACTCCGGATCCCCGAACATCAGGTGCCACCACCAAAGATTCCTACGTGTAGCCCATAGAACCCCAAAAGCAACGGGAGGAGTTCTGGTCACATACTCCCTCAAAATGACATCCTGGCCTTCTTCTGGAACTCCCTCCCCTCTCAGACTCTCAAGGTTTCCTCCAGCGTGTCGGCTCCCACAGAGCAGACCTTTGGTCTGAGACCTGACAGTCCAGAAGCCACGCATGCTGCCGCGTGGCGGCGGTGTCACGGCTCGGGACAAGAGGAGGCCCCACGGTGCGGGCTGGGGCGCCAGGCACCGCGGCGGGCGCTGAGGGTGGGGGTCACCCCCACCCCGGGCCGCCCCCGCACTCCCAGAAACGCGACAGAACCAGAGGCAAAAAAAAAAAGAAGAAGCCTACGGCACCCGGTATTCCCGGGCGGTCTCCCATCCAAGTTCTAACCAGGCCCGACCCTGCTTAGCTTCCGAGACCAGACGGGATCGGGCGCGTTCGGGGTGGTGTGGCCGTGGACGGCGGAGGGCGCCCCTGCCCCGCTCAAGAAGCCGAGCCTCTCTGCGCTTCCCCGCCGCCTCCTCCCGCCCCAGGCCCCGCGCCGGGTCGGGCCTGTTGAGTTCGCCGGCCGGGTCCCGCGGGCTCCGAGGGACGGGGGTGACAGGCGGGGCGGGCAGGGAGCGGCGGGCCGGGGTTGGGGGCTGTCTCTGTATACACACACACTCACACTCACTCACTCACTCACTCACTCACACTCACACAAGATGCGCCTCCACGGCTGGACCCGCCAAGGTGGAGCCCTTCAAGCCCCCCTCCTCTCCTTGCCTGGCCTCCTTCACCTCCCCGCCCCCCACCCCCAGCGCGCCGGGGCCGCTGACTGCGCACGGGCGGGAGGGGCGGGGCGCTCGCCCTTTGACCCCAGCCAGGGGCGGCCCTCCCCCACAACCCCTTTCAGCTGCGCCCCCCACCCTGTGGCCTGGCGGCCGCCTATTCCCCCGGGCCAGGGCTGGGGCACAGCGCACGGGGGAGGGGAGCCAGTGTATGGGGCGTCTCTCTCTCTCTCTCTCTCTCGGGATGTGTCCCATGGGTGGGGTGGGGTGGCGTGGTTTGTGGGGCGCTGAAGAAATCAGTCCCCTCCATCTCCTCCCTCTGGAAAACACCCAAGCCCTTGGAGAACTGCCCGCACCGCTACCGTGGGGGCCGGGACCCTCCTCTGTGTCCTCCTGTGGCCCAGTCCAAGGGGCCTGGGCCTGGCCGGGGCTGCATTGGACCCCGACCACCCTGGCGTGTGGACTCGCTTAAAAATCGGCGATTAGATATTGGATTCCAGCGTCATTGAGGTCATTTCACTAATGAGTGCACCGCAAAGAGTTTCCTAATCCATCTGTGAGGGTGGCAACTGAAAGAGAATTTTAGAGCTGACAGGATAGGCGAGGAAAGGCATAGGAGATTTCCACACCCAGTAAGGAAGCCTTTCCCGAAGTGGAAGAAAGAAAGGAGCAAACAGAGACACCGGTAGCCCGCCCGGATCAGAGTCTGCCCCCGAGAGAAAGTACCCTGACCAGGTTCACCCGTGGGTGGGTCGCGAGCTAGCGGCGTTCAGAAGAGCGAGGCCCGCAGTCTGTGCAGAAGACACCTGCACTCGGGTGTGTGTGGCGGCACAATTCACAAGCAGCTCCAGATGTTAATCCAAGGAGAAGCCAGGGAGTTCCCAACGCCCCAGGTGTCCTCAGCCCACGACTGGCTGCTGTGGGAATGCGAAGCCCGGCTCCTTGTCTCAGAGCGGGGCAACCAGGAGGTGTGATGTCCACCCCGGCGTTCCCAGGAGGATCAGACTGAAGCTGGGACTTGGCCTGAAAGTGTCCCCTCGCATGGCCACCCCCTTCCCCTTCCTGCTCCTCTACTCCTGGTGCCCCTCCATCCAGGGGCCAGACCTTAAAGAGTCACCCGCAAGAGAATCCTGGTCCCAAAGGAGCCTTCTGGGGGACCCCTGCTGAGAGAGGTTGTGGGCATGGCCCGCTGGGGCTCTGCCCGACCCAGGGCTGAGAGATGCAACCTCCCAGCTCTGGGTCCCTGCAGGAAGTGTTGGCAAGCACAGGGCCAGTCCTCCAAAGGCCCAGGTGCAGGGAGCCCAGGCCAAGCAGCCTGTGGAAGAAGCCACATGCTGTGCCACCCCGGGGAACACGACTGCAGGCCAAGGCCCTTCCCACCTCCTCCTCCTCCTCCTCCTCCTCCTCCTCCTCCTCCCACCCCGCCCCCGCCCCCGCCCCCACATGGCACAGGGCCCAGAGACACCTCAGACACTTGCTACCCAAAGTGCAAAGGGCATCAGTTGCTCCTCCAAACCCCCCCCCCTGCCCAGCAGACCGCGTTGTCCAGCCAGCCCCCGGGCCTCCCTGGGGTGCCCAGCACAAAAGTGCAGACACCCACCGGACCCTCAATCTCAGTTTTCGGATGTTTTTGCCACTCTAAGGACCCGCAGGCCAGCTGGGCCTTCTGGCAGGACAGAGAGCCCCGGAATCCGACGTGGAGAGCTGGGTGTACGTCCCCATGAGGAGGCGGTCCCCACCTCCCCGGCTCTCCCCTTGGGGGGAGCGGCAGCCGCGGGGCCTCAGAGAAGACACCAGGCTGGGCCCCCACGGCACAGCGGGAGCACGTCCCCCGCAGGCCACTTAGCGACGGCGGCCAGCCGGCGGACGGTTGGGTTGCGCGAGACGCTGCGGCCGCCCTGCTACCGGGTTCCTGGGAGGGCGTCCTGGAACCAGCGTCCACACCAAGCCCTTGGAAGGCCCAGGCGACGGAGGAGCCCCGTCAGGCAGGGGCCGAGGACGGTGACGGCCCGGGCGGGGAGGAGCGTGTCAGGCAGGGGCAGAGGACGGTGACAGGTGATAGGCCGGGCGGGAAGGAGTCAGTCAGGCAGGGGCCGTGGAGGAGACTGGCTGGGTAAGGGTTAGGGTTAGTGTCAGGGCACAAGTCACAATCGCAAAGACCTGGAAGCCACCCGAGTGCCCATCGACCCACGAGTGGGTAAGTAAAATGTGGCCCGTGGACACCACGGAGTGCTATTCGGCTATGAGGAGCAGCGGTGAGGGGGCACCTCTCGTGGTTCTCCTGGCCAGAGCTGGAACCCGTTCCAGTAAGCCAGGTATCCCAAGAATGGACACACGAGCACCACGTGAGCGCGCTCACCAGCAAATGGGTACGAACCGATGGACACCTAAGTGGACACAGAGGAATCACCTTCTTCGGGTGGGTGTCGGGCGGGTGGGGGGAGGGGATGGGCATACACATCCATTAGGAATGCGGTGGGTACGCACCGACTGGGGGATGGGCGCACTTGAAGCTCTGACCCGAGGGGGGAGGCTGGGAGAGGGCAACGCACCCGACCTTTACATTGGTGCCCCCACAATATGCTGGAACAACATGAGACGTAAATGAATAAGAACATGGGGGGGGAGGGGGGCACGGGCAACACATGTCACCTTAACACTTGGACTCCCATCATCTGCTTGAAAAGAGAGAGAAAAGAAAATGCAATAATAGAGATAAGAGACACTTTTTAAAAATAATGAATCCGGCCGGGCGCTGTGGCTCACGCCTGTAATCCTAGCTCTTGGGAGGCCGAGGCGGGCGGATTGCTCAAGGTCAGGAGTTCAAAACCAGCCTGAGCAAGAGCGAGACCCCGTCTCTACTATAAATAGAAAGAAATTAATTGGCCAACTGATATATATATAAAAAATTAGCGGGGCATGGTGGCGCATGCCTGCAGTCCCAGCTACCCGGGAGGCTGAGGCAGAAGGATCACTCGAGCCCAGGCGTTTGAAGTTGCTGTGAGCTAGGCTGACGCCACGGCACTCACTCTAGCCTGGGCAACAAACCGAGACTCTGTCTCAAAAAAAAAAAAAAAAAAAAAATGAATC
Source organism: Microcebus murinus (assembly GCF_040939455.1). Classification (NCBI taxonomy): domain Eukaryota; kingdom Metazoa; phylum Chordata; class Mammalia; order Primates; family Cheirogaleidae; genus Microcebus; species Microcebus murinus. Next base: position 304,729 of record NW_027438964.1, read on the forward strand.
CGAAGAGAAAAGTAAAAGGAGGCCTGTGGAGCAGGTCTGGGTGTGACTCCGGATCCCCGAACATCAGGTGCCACCACCAAAGATTCCTACGTGTAGCCCATAGAACCCCAAAAGCAACGGGAGGAGTTCTGGTCACATACTCCCTCAAAATGACATCCTGGCCTTCTTCTGGAACTCCCTCCCCTCTCAGACTCTCGAGGTTTCCTCCAGCGTGTCGGCTCCCACAGAGCAGACCTTTGGTCTGAGACCTGACTGTCCAGAAGCCAGGCATGCTGCCGCGTGGCGGCGGTGTCACGGCTCGGGACAAGAGGAGGCCCCACGGTGCGGGCTGGGGCGCCAGGCACCGCGGCGGGCGCCGAGGGTGGGGGTCACCCCCACCCCGGGCCGCCCCCGCACTCCCAGAAACGCGACAGAACCAGAGGCAAAAAAAAAAAAGAAGAAGCCTACGGCACCCGGTATTCCCGGGCGGTCTCCCATCCAAGTTCTAACCAGGCCCGACCCTGCTTAGCTTCCGAGACCAGACGGGATCGGGCGCGTTCGGGGTGGTGTGGCCGTGGACGGCGGAGGGCGCCCCTGCCCCGCTCAAGAAGCCGAGCCTCTCTGCGCTTCCCCGCCGCCTCCTCCCGCCCCAGGCCCCGCGCCGGGTCGGGCCTGTTGAGTTCGCCGGCCGGGTCCCGCGGGCTCCGAGGGACGGGGGTGACAGGCGGGGCGGGCAGGGAGCGGCGGGCCGGGGTTGGGGGCTGTCTCTGTATACACACACACTCACACTCACACTCACTCACTCACTCACACTCACACTCACACAAGATGCGCCTCCACGGCTGGACCCGCCAAGGTGGAGACCTTCAAGCCCCCCTCCTCTCCTCGCCTGGCCTCCTTCACCTCCCCGCCCCCCACCCCCAGCGCGCCGGGGCCGCTGACTGCGCACGGGCGGGAGGGGCGGGGCGCTCGCCCTTTGACCCCAGCCAGGGGCGGCCCTCCCCCACAACCCCTTTCAGCTGCGCCCCCCACCCTGTGGCCTGGCGGCCGCCTATTCCCCCGGGCCAGGGCTGGGGCACAGCGCACGGGGGAGGGGAGCCAGTGTATGGGGCGTCTCTCTCTCTCTCTCTCTCTCGGGATGTGTCCCATGGGTGGGGTGGGGTGGCGTGGTTTGTGGGGCGCTGAAGAAATCAGTCCCCTCCATCTCCTCCCTCTGGAAAACACCCAAGCCCTTGGAGAACTGCCCGCACCGCTACCGTGGGGGCCGGGACCCTCCTCTGTGTCCTCCTGTGGCCCAGTCCAAGGGGCCTGGGCCTGGCCGGGGCTGCATTGGACCCCGACCACCCTGGCGTGTGGACTCGCTTAAAAATCGGCGATTAGATATTGGATTCCAGCGTCATTGAGGTCATTTCACTAATGAGTGCACCGCAAAGAGTTTCCTAATCCATCTGTGAGGGTGGCAACTGAAAGAGAATTTTAGAGCTGACAGGATAGGCGAGGAAAGGCATAGGAGATTTCCACACCCAGTAAGGAAGCCTTTCCCGAAGTGGAAGAAAGAAAGGAGCAAACAGAGACACCGGTAGCCCGCCCGGATCAGAGTCTGCCCCCGAGAGAAAGTACCCTGACCAGGTTCACCCGTGGGTGGGTCGCGAGCTAGCGGCGTTCAGAAGAGCGAGGCCCGCAGTCTGTGCAGAAGACACCTGCACTCGGGTGTGTGTGGCGGCACAATTCACAAGCAGCTCCAGATGTTAATCCAAGGAGAAGCCAGGGAGTTCCCAACGCCCCAGGTGTCCTCAGCCCACGACTGGCTGCTGTGGGAATGCGAAGCCCGGCTCCTTGTCTCAGAGCGGGGCAACCAGGAGGTGTGATGTCCACCCCGGCGTTCCCAGGAGGATCAGACTGAAGCTGGGACTTGGCCTGAAAGTGTCCCCTCGCATGGCCACCCCCTTCCCCTTCCTGCTCCTCTACTCCTGGTGCCCCTCCATCCAGGGGCCAGACCTTAAAGAGTCACCCGCAAGAGAATCCTGGTCCCAAAGGAGCCTTCTGGGGGACCCCTGCTGAGAGAGGTTGTGGGCATGGCCCGCTGGGGCTCTGCCCGACCCAGGGCTGAGAGATGCAACCTCCCAGCTCTGGGTCCCTGCAGGAAGTGTTGGCAAGCACAGGGCCGGTCCTCCAAAGGCCCAGGTGCAGGGAGCCCAGGCCAAGCAGCCTGTGGAAGAAGCCACATGCTGTGCCACCCCGGGGAACACGACTGCAGGCCACGGCCCTTCCCACCTCCTCCTCCTCCTCCTCCTCCTCCTGTCCTCCTCCCACCCCGCCCCCGCCCCCGCCCCCACATGGCACAGGGCCCAGAGACACCTCAGACACTTGCTACCCAAAGTGCAAAGGGCATCAGTTGCTCCTCCAAACCCCCCCCCCTGCCCAGCAGACCGCGTTGTCCAGCCAGCCCCCGGGCCTCCCTGGGGTGCCCAGCACAAAAGTGCAGACACCCACCGGACCCTCAATCTCAGTTTTCGGATGTTTTTGCCACTCTAAGGACCCGCAGGCCAGCTGGGCCTTCTGGCAGGACAGAGAGCCCCGGAATCCGACGTGGAGAGCTGGGTGTACGTCCCCATGAGGAGGCGGTCCCCACCTCCCCGGCTCTCCCCTTGCGGGGAGCGGCAGCCGCGGGGCCTCAGAGAAGACACCAGGCTGGGCCCCCACGGCACAGCGGGAGCACGTCCCCCGCAGGCCACTTAGCGACGGCGGCCAGCCGGCGGACGGTTGGGTTGCGCGAGACGCTGCGGCCGCCCTGCTACCGGGTTCCTGGGAGGGCGTCCTGGAACCAGCGTCCACACCAAGCCCTTGGAAGGCCCAGGCGACGGAGGAGCCCCGTCAGGCAGGGGCCGAGGACGGTGACGGCCCGGGCGGGGAGGAGCGTGTCAGGCAGGGGCAGAGGACGGTGACAGGTGATAGGCCGGGCGGGAAGGAGTCAGTCAGGCAGGGGCCGTGGAGGAGACTGGCTGGGTAAGGGTTAGGGTTAGTGTCAGGGCACAAGTCACAATCGCAAAGACCTGGAAGCCACCCGAGTGCCCATCGACCCACGAGTGGGTAAGTAAAATGTGGCCCGTGGACACCACGGAGTGCTATTCGGCTATGAGGAGCAGCGGTGAGGGGGCACCTCTCGTGGTTCTCCTGGCCAGAGCTGGAACCCGTTCCAGTAAGCCAGGTATCCCAAGAATGGACACACGAGCACCACGTGAGCGCGCTCACCAGCAAATGGGTACGAACCGATGGACACCTAAGTGGACACAGAGGAATCACCTTCTTCGGGTGGGTGTCGGGCGGGTGGGGGGAGGGGATGGGCATACACATCCATTAGGAATGCGGTGGGTACGCACCGACTGGGGGATGGGCGCACTTGAAGCTCTGACCCGAGGGGGGAGGCTGGGAGAGGGCAACGCACCCGACCTTTACATTGGTGCCCCCACAATATGCTGGAACAACATGAGACGTAAATGAATAAGAACATGGGGGGGGAGGGGGGCACGGGCAACACATGTCACCTTAACACTTGGACTCCCATCATCTGCTTGAAAAGAGAGAGAAAAGAAAATGCAATAATAGAGATAAGAGACACTTTTTAAAAATAATGAATCCGGCCGGGCGCTGTGGCTCACGCCTGTAATCCTAGCTCTTGGGAGGCCGAGGCGGGCGGATTGCTCAAGGTCAGGAGTTCAAAACCAGCCTGAGCAAGAGCGAGACCCCGTCTCTACTATAAATAGAAAGAAATTAATTGGCCAACTGATATATATATAAAAAATTAGCGGGGCATGGTGGCGCATGCCTGCAGTCCCAGCTACCCGGGAGGCTGAGGCAGAAGGATCACTCGAGCCCAGGCGTTTGAAGTTGCTGTGAGCTAGGCTGACGCCACGGCACTCACTCTAGCCTGGGCAACAAACCGAGACTCTGTCTCAAAAAAAAAAAAAAAAAAAAAATGAATCCGAAGAGAAAAGTAAAAGGAGGCCTGTGGAGCAGGTCTGGGTGTGACTCCGGATCCCCGAACATCAGGTGCCACCACCAAAGATTCCTACGTGTAGCCCATAGAACCCCAAAAGCAACGGGAGGAGTTCTGGTCACATACTCCCTCAAAATGACATCCTGGCCTTCTTCTGGAACTCCCTCCCCTCTCAGACTCTCGAGGTTTCCTCCAGCGTGTCGGCTCCCACAGAGCAGACCTTTGGTCTGAGACCTGACTGTCCAGAAGCCAGGCATGCTGCCGCGTGGCGGCGGTGTCACGGCTCGGGACAAGAGGAGGCCCCACGGTGCGGGCTGGGGCGCCAGGCACCGCGGCGGGCGCCGAGGGTGGGGGTCACCCCCACCCCGGGCCGCCCCCGCACTCCCAGAAACGCGACAGAACCAGAGGCAAAAAAAAAAAAGAAGAAGCCTACGGCACCCGGTATTCCCGGGCGGTCTCCCATCCAAGTTCTAACCAGGCCCGACCCTGCTTAGCTTCCGAGACCAGACGGGATCGGGCGCGTTCGGGGTGGTGTGGCCGTGGACGGCGGAGGGCGCCCCTGCCCCGCTCAAGAAGCCGAGCCTCTCTGCGCTTCCCCGCCGCCTCCTCCCGCCCCAGGCCCCGCGCCGGGTCGGGCCTGTTGAGTTCGCCGGCCGGGTCCCGCGGGCTCCGAGGGACGGGGGTGACAGGCGGGGCGGGCAGGGAGCGGCGGGCCGGGGTTGGGGGCTGTCTCTGTATACACACACACTCACACTCACACTCACTCACTCACTCACACTCACACTCACACAAGATGCGCCTCCACGGCTGGACCCGCCAAGGTGGAGACCTTCAAGCCCCCCTCCTCTCCTCGCCTGGCCTCCTTCACCTCCCCGCCCCCCACCCCCAGCGCGCCGGGGCCGCTGACTGCGCACGGGCGGGAGGGGCGGGGCGCTCGCCCTTTGACCCCAGCCAGGGGCGGCCCTCCCCCACAACCCCTTTCAGCTGCGCCCCCCACCCTGTGGCCTGGCGGCCGCCTATTCCCCCGGGCCAGGGCTGGGGCACAGCGCACGGGGGAGGGGAGCCAGTGTATGGGGCGTCTCTCTCTCTCTCTCTCTCTCGGGATGTGTCCCATGGGTGGGGTGGGGTGGCGTGGTTTGTGGGGCGCTGAAGAAATCAGTCCCCTCCATCTCCTCCCTCTGGAAAACACCCAAGCCCTTGGAGAACTGCCCGCACCGCTACCGTGGGGGCCGGGACCCTCCTCTGTGTCCTCCTGTGGCCCAGTCCAAGGGGCCTGGGCCTGGCCGGGGCTGCATTGGACCCCGACCACCCTGGCGTGTGGACTCGCTTAAAAATCGGCGATTAGATATTGGATTCCAGCGTCATTGAGGTCATTTCACTAATGAGTGCACCGCAAAGAGTTTCCTAATCCATCTGTGAGGGTGGCAACTGAAAGAGAATTTTAGAGCTGACAGGATAGGCGAGGAAAGGCATAGGAGATTTCCACACCCAGTAAGGAAGCCTTTCCCGAAGTGGAAGAAAGAAAGGAGCAAACAGAGACACCGGTAGCCCGCCCGGATCAGAGTCTGCCCCCGAGAGAAAGTACCCTGACCAGGTTCACCCGTGGGTGGGTCGCGAGCTAGCGGCGTTCAGAAGAGCGAGGCCCGCAGTCTGTGCAGAAGACACCTGCACTCGGGTGTGTGTGGCGGCACAATTCACAAGCAGCTCCAGATGTTAATCCAAGGAGAAGCCAGGGAGTTCCCAACGCCCCAGGTGTCCTCAGCCCACGACTGGCTGCTGTGGGAATGCGAAGCCCGGCTCCTTGTCTCAGAGCGGGGCAACCAGGAGGTGTGATGTCCACCCCGGCGTTCCCAGGAGGATCAGACTGAAGCTGGGACTTGGCCTGAAAGTGTCCCCTCGCATGGCCACCCCCTTCCCCTTCCTGCTCCTCTACTCCTGGTGCCCCTCCATCCAGGGGCCAGACCTTAAAGAGTCACCCGCAAGAGAATCCTGGTCCCAAAGGAGCCTTCTGGGGGACCCCTGCTGAGAGAGGTTGTGGGCATGGCCCGCTGGGGCTCTGCCCGACCCAGGGCTGAGAGATGCAACCTCCCAGCTCTGGGTCCCTGCAGGAAGTGTTGGCAAGCACAGGGCCGGTCCTCCAAAGGCCCAGGTGCAGGGAGCCCAGGCCAAGCAGCCTGTGGAAGAAGCCACATGCTGTGCCACCCCGGGGAACACGACTGCAGGCCACGGCCCTTCCCACCTCCTCCTCCTCCTCCTCCTCCTCCTGTCCTCCTCCCACCCCGCCCCCGCCCCCGCCCCCACATGGCACAGGGCCCAGAGACACCTCAGACACTTGCTACCCAAAGTGCAAAGGGCATCAGTTGCTCCTCCAAACCCCCCCCCCTGCCCAGCAGACCGCGTTGTCCAGCCAGCCCCCGGGCCTCCCTGGGGTGCCCAGCACAAAAGTGCAGACACCCACCGGACCCTCAATCTCAGTTTTCGGATGTTTTTGCCACTCTAAGGACCCGCAGGCCAGCTGGGCCTTCTGGCAGGACAGAGAGCCCCGGAATCCGACGTGGAGAGCTGGGTGTACGTCCCCATGAGGAGGCGGTCCCCACCTCCCCGGCTCTCCCCTTGCGGGGAGCGGCAGCCGCGGGGCCTCAGAGAAGACACCAGGCTGGGCCCCCACGGCACAGCGGGAGCACGTCCCCCGCAGGCCACTTAGCGACGGCGGCCAGCCGGCGGACGGTTGGGTTGCGCGAGACGCTGCGGCCGCCCTGCTACCGGGTTCCTGGGAGGGCGTCCTGGAACCAGCGTCCACACCAAGCCCTTGGAAGGCCCAGGCGACGGAGGAGCCCCGTCAGGCAGGGGCCGAGGACGGTGACGGCCCGGGCGGGGAGGAGCGTGTCAGGCAGGGGCAGAGGACGGTGACAGGTGATAGGCCGGGCGGGAAGGAGTCAGTCAGGCAGGGGCCGTGGAGGAGACTGGCTGGGTAAGGGTTAGGGTTAGTGTCAGGGCACAAGTCACAATCGCAAAGACCTGGAAGCCACCCGAGTGCCCATCGACCCACGAGTGGGTAAGTAAAATGTGGCCCGTGGACACCACGGAGTGCTATTCGGCTATGAGGAGCAGCGGTGAGGGGGCACCTCTCGTGGTTCTCCTGGCCAGAGCTGGAACCCGTTCCAGTAAGCCAGGTATCCCAAGAATGGACACACGAGCACCACGTGAGCGCGCTCACCAGCAAATGGGTACGAACCGATGGACACCTAAGTGGACACAGAGGAATCACCTTCTTCGGGTGGGTGTCGGGCGGGTGGGGGGAGGGGATGGGCATACACATCCATTAGGAATGCGGTGGGTACGCACCGACTGGGGGATGGGCGCACTTGAAGCTCTGACCCGAGGGGGGAGGCTGGGAGAGGGCAACGCACCCGACCTTTACATTGGTGCCCCCACAATATGCTGGAACAACATGAGACGTAAATGAATAAGAACATGGGGGGGGAGGGGGGCACGGGCAACACATGTCACCTTAACACTTGGACTCCCATCATCTGCTTGAAAAGAGAGAGAAAAGAAAATGCAATAATAGAGATAAGAGACACTTTTTAAAAATAATGAATCCGGCCGGGCGCTGTGGCTCACGCCTGTAATCCTAGCTCTTGGGAGGCCGAGGCGGGCGGATTGCTCAAGGTCAGGAGTTCAAAACCAGCCTGAGCAAGAGCGAGACCCCGTCTCTACTATAAATAGAAAGAAATTAATTGGCCAACTGATATATATATAAAAAATTAGCGGGGCATGGTGGCGCATGCCTGCAGTCCCAGCTACCCGGGAGGCTGAGGCAGAAGGATCACTCGAGCCCAGGCGTTTGAAGTTGCTGTGAGCTAGGCTGACGCCACGGCACTCACTCTAGCCTGGGCAACAAACCGAGACTCTGTCTCAAAAAAAAAAAAAAAAAAAAATGAATCCGAAGAGAAAAGTAAAAGGAGGCCTGTGGAGCAGGTCTGGGTGTGACTCCGGATCCCCGAACATCAGGTGCCACCACCAAAGATTCCTACGTGTAGCCCATAGAACCCCAAAAGCAACGGGAGGAGTTCTGGTCACATACTCCCTCAAAATGACATCCTGGCCTTCTTCTGGAACTCCCTCCCCTCTCAGACTCTCGAGGTTTCCTCCAGCGTGTCGGCTCCCACAGAGCAGACCTTTGGTCTGAGACCTGACTGTCCAGAAGCCAGGCATGCTGCCGCGTGGCGGCGGTGTCACGGCTCGGGACAAGAGGAGGCCCCACGGTGCGGGCTGGGGCGCCAGGCACCGCGGCGGGCGCCGAGGGTGGGGGTCACCCCCACCCCGGGCCGCCCCCGCACTCCCAGAAACGCGACAGAACCAGAGGCAAAAAAAAAAAAGAAGAAGCCTACGGCACCCGGTATTCCCGGGCGGTCTCCCATCCAAGTTCTAACCAGGCCCGACCCTGCTTAGCTTCCGAGACCAGACGGGATCGGGCGCGTTCGGGGTGGTGTGGCCGTGGACGGCGGAGGGCGCCCCTGCCCCGCTCAAGAAGCCGAGCCTCTCTGCGCTTCCCCGCCGCCTCCTCCCGCCCCAGGCCCCGCGCCGGGTCGGGCCTGTTGAGTTCGCCGGCCGGGTCCCGCGGGCTCCGAGGGACGGGGGTGACAGGCGGGGCGGGCAGGGAGCGGCGGGCCGGGGTTGGGGGCTGTCTCTGTATACACACACACTCACACTCACACTCACTCACTCACTCACACTCACACTCACACAAGATGCGCCTCCACGGCTGGACCCGCCAAGGTGGAGACCTTCAAGCCCCCCTCCTCTCCTCGCCTGGCCTCCTTCACCTCCCCGCCCCCCACCCCCAGCGCGCCGGGGCCGCTGACTGCGCACGGGCGGGAGGGGCGGGGCGCTCGCCCTTTGACCCCAGCCAGGGGCGGCCCTCCCCCACAACCCCTTTCAGCTGCGCCCCCCACCCTGTGGCCTGGCGGCCGCCTATTCCCCCGGGCCAGGGCTGGGGCACAGCGCACGGGGGAGGGGAGCCAGTGTATGGGGCGTCTCTCTCTCTCTCTCGGGATGTGTCCCATGGGTGGGGTGGGGTGGCGTGGTTTGTGGGGCGCTGAAGAAATCAGTCCCCTCCATCTCCTCCCTCTGGAAAACACCCAAGCCCTTGGAGAACTGCCCGCACCGCTACCGTGGGGGCCGGGACCCTCCTCTGTGTCCTCCTGTGGCCCAGTCCAAGGGGCCTGGGCCTGGCCGGGGCTGCATTGGACCCCGACCACCCTGGCGTGTGGACTCGCTTAAAAATCGGCGATTAGATATTGGATTCCAGCGTCATTGAGGTCATTTCACTAATGAGTGCACCGCAAAGAGTTTCCTAATCCATCTGTGAGGGTGGCAACTGAAAGAGAATTTTAGAGCTGACAGGATAGGCGAGGAAAGGCATAGGAGATTTCCACACCCAGTAAGGAAGCCTTTCCCGAAGTGGAAGAAAGAAAGGAGCAAACAGAGACACCGGTAGCCCGCCCGGATCAGAGTCTGCCCCCGAGAGAAAGTACCCTGACCAGGTTCACCCGTGGGTGGGTCGCGAGCTAGCGGCGTTCAGAAGAGCGAGGCCCGCAGTCTGTGCAGAAGACACCTGCACTCGGGTGTGTGTGGCGGCACAATTCACAAGCAGCTCCAGATGTTAATCCAAGGAGAAGCCAGGGAGTTCCCAACGCCCCAGGTGTCCTCAGCCCACGACTGGCTGCTGTGGGAATGCGAAGCCCGGCTCCTTGTCTCAGAGCGGGGCAACCAGGAGGTGTGATGTCCACCCCGGCGTTCCCAGGAGGATCAGACTGAAGCTGGGACTTGGCCTGAAAGTGTCCCCTCGCATGGCCACCCCCTTCCCCTTCCTGCTCCTCTACTCCTGGTGCCCCTCCATCCAGGGGCCAGACCTTAAAGAGTCACCCGCAAGAGAATCCTGGTCCCAAAGGAGCCTTCTGGGGGACCCCTGCTGAGAGAGGTTGTGGGCATGGCCCGCTGGGGCTCTGCCCGACCCAGGGCTGAGAGATGCAACCTCCCAGCTCTGGGTCCCTGCAGGAAGTGTTGGCAAGCACAGGGCCAGTCCTCCAAAGGCCCAGGTGCAGGGAGCCCAGGCCAAGCAGCCTGTGGAAGAAGCCACATGCTGTGCCACCCCGGGGAACACGACTGCAGGCCAAGGCCCTTCCCACCTCCTCCTCCTCCTCCTCCTCCTCCTCCTCCTCCTCCCACCCCGCCCCCGCCCCCGCCCCCACATGGCACAGGGCCCAGAGACACCTCAGACACTTGCTACCCAAAGTGCAAAGGGCATCAGTTGCTCCTCCAAACCCCCCCCCCTGCCCAGCAGACCGCGTTGTCCAGCCAGCCCCCGGGCCTCCCTGGGGTGCCCAGCACAAAAGTGCAGACACCCACCGGACCCTCAATCTCAGTTTTCGGATGTTTTTGCCACTCTAAGGACCCGCAGGCCAGCTGGGCCTTCTGGCAGGACAGAGAGCCCCGGAATCCGACGTGGAGAGCTGGGTGTACGTCCCCATGAGGAGGCGGTCCCCACCTCCCCGGCTCTCCCCTTGCGGGGAGCGGCAGCCGCGGGGCCTCAGAGAAGACACCAGGCTGGGCCCCCACGGCACAGCGGGAGCACGTCCCCCGCAGGCCACTTAGCGACGGCGGCCAGCCGGCGGACGGTTGGGTTGCGCGAGACGCTGCGGCCGCCCTGCTACCGGGTTCCTGGGAGGGCGTCCTGGAACCAGCGTCCACACCAAGCCCTTGGAAGGCCCAGGCGACGGAGGAGCCCCGTCAGGCAGGGGCCGAGGACGGTGACGGCCCGGGCGGGGAGGAGCGTGTCAGGCAGGGGCAGAGGACGGTGACAGGTGATAGGCCGGGCGGGAAGGAGTCAGTCAGGCAGGGGCCGTGGAGGAGACTGGCTGGGTAAGGGTTAGGGTTAGTGTCAGGGCACAAGTCACAATCGCAAAGACCTGGAAGCCACCCGAGTGCCCATCGACCCACGAGTGGGTAAGTAAAATGTGGCCCGTGGACACCACGGAGTGCTATTCGGCTATGAGGAGCAGCGGTGAGGGGGCACCTCTCGTGGTTCTCCTGGCCAGAGCTGGAACCCGTTCCAGTAAGCCAGGTATCCCAAGAATGGACACACGAGCACCACGTGAGCGCGCTCACCAGCAAATGGGTACGAACCGATGGACACCTAAGTGGACACAGAGGAATCACCTTCTTCGGGTGGGTGTCGGGCGGGTGGGGGGAGGGGATGGGCATACACATCCATTAGGAATGCGGTGGGTACGCACCGACTGGGGGATGGGCGCACTTGAAGCTCTGACCCGAGGGGGGAGGCTGGGAGAGGGCAACGCACCCGACCTTTACATTGGTGCCCCCACAATATGCTGGAACAACATGAGACGTAAATGAATAAGAACATGGGGGGGGAGGGGGGCACGGGCAACACATGTCACCTTAACACTTGGACTCCCATCATCTGCTTGAAAAGAGAGAGAAAAGAAAATGCAATAATAGAGATAAGAGACACTTTTTAAAAATAATGAATCCGGCCGGGCGCTGTGGCTCACGCCTGTAATCCTAGCTCTTGGGAGGCCGAGGCGGGCGGATTGCTCAAGGTCAGGAGTTCAAAACCAGCCTGAGCAAGAGCGAGACCCCGTCTCTACTATAAATAGAAAGAAATTAATTGGCCAACTGATATATATATAAAAAATTAGCGGGGCATGGTGGCGCATGCCTGCAGTCCCAGCTACCCGGGAGGCTGAGGCAGAAGGATCACTCGAGCCCAGGCGTTTGAAGTTGCTGTGAGCTAGGCTGACGCCACGGCACTCACTCTAGCCTGGGCAACAAACCGAGACTCTGTCTCAAAAAAAAAAAAAAAAAAAAAATGAATCCGAAGAGAAAAGTAAAAGGAGGCCTGTGGAGCAGGTCTGGGTGTGACTCCGGATCCCCGAACATCAGGTGCCACCACCAAAGATTCCTACGTGTAGCCCATAGAACCCCAAAAGCAACGGGAGGAGTTCTGGTCACATACTCCCTCAAAATGACATCCTGGCCTTCTTCTGGAACTCCCTCCCCTCTCAGACTCTCGAGGTTTCCTCCAGCGTGTCGGCTCCCACAGAGCAGACCTTTGGTCTGAGACCTGACTGTCCAGAAGCCAGGCATGCTGCCGCGTGGCGGCGGTGTCACGGCTCGGGACAAGAGGAGGCCCCACGGTGCGGGCTGGGGCGCCAGGCACCGCGGCGGGCGCCGAGGGTGGGGGTCACCCCCACCCCGGGCCGCCCCCGCACTCCCAGAAACGCGACAGAACCAGAGGCAAAAAAAAAAAAGAAGAAGCCTACGGCACCCGGTATTCCCGGGCGGTCTCCCATCCAAGTTCTAACCAGGCCCGACCCTGCTTAGCTTCCGAGACCAGACGGGATCGGGCGCGTTCGGGGTGGTGTGGCCGTGGACGGCGGAGGGCGCCCCTGCCCCGCTCAAGAAGCCGAGCCTCTCTGCGCTTCCCCGCCGCCTCCTCCCGCCCCAGGCCCCGCGCCGGGTCGGGCCTGTTGAGTTCGCCGGCCGGGTCCCGCGGGCTCCGAGGGACGGGGGTGACAGGCGGGGCGGGCAGGGAGCGGCGGGCCGGGGTTGGGGGCTGTCTCTGTATACACACACACTCACACTCACACTCACTCACTCACTCACACTCACACTCACACAAGATGCGCCTCCACGGCTGGACCCGCCAAGGTGGAGACCTTCAAGCCCCCCTCCTCTCCTCGCCTGGCCTCCTTCACCTCCCCGCCCCCCACCCCCAGCGCGCCGGGGCCGCTGACTGCGCACGGGCGGGAGGGGCGGGGCGCTCGCCCTTTGACCCCAGCCAGGGGCGGCCCTCCCCCACAACCCCTTTCAGCTGCGCCCCCCACCCTGTGGCCTGGCGGCCGCCTATTCCCCCGGGCCAGGGCTGGGGCACAGCGCACGGGGGAGGGGAGCCAGTGTATGGGGCGTCTCTCTCTCTCTCTCTCTCTCGGGATGTGTCCCATGGGTGGGGTGGGGTGGCGTGGTTTGTGGGGCGCTGAAGAAATCAGTCCCCTCCATCTCCTCCCTCTGGAAAACACCCAAGCCCTTGGAGAACTGCCCGCACCGCTACCGTGGGGGCCGGGACCCTCCTCTGTGTCCTCCTGTGGCCCAGTCCAAGGGGCCTGGGCCTGGCCGGGGCTGCATTGGACCCCGACCACCCTGGCGTGTGGACTCGCTTAAAAATCGGCGATTAGATATTGGATTCCAGCGTCATTGAGGTCATTTCACTAATGAGTGCACCGCAAAGAGTTTCCTAATCCATCTGTGAGGGTGGCAACTGAAAGAGAATTTTAGAGCTGACAGGATAGGCGAGGAAAGGCATAGGAGATTTCCACACCCAGTAAGGAAGCCTTTCCCGAAGTGGAAGAAAGAAAGGAGCAAACAGAGACACCGGTAGCCCGCCCGGATCAGAGTCTGCCCCCGAGAGAAAGTACCCTGACCAGGTTCACCCGTGGGTGGGTCGCGAGCTAGCGGCGTTCAGAAGAGCGAGGCCCGCAGTCTGTGCAGAAGACACCTGCACTCGGGTGTGTGTGGCGGCACAATTCACAAGCAGCTCCAGATGTTAATCCAAGGAGAAGCCAGGGAGTTCCCAACGCCCCAGGTGTCCTCAGCCCACGACTGGCTGCTGTGGGAATGCGAAGCCCGGCTCCTTGTCTCAGAGCGGGGCAACCAGGAGGTGTGATGTCCACCCCGGCGTTCCCAGGAGGATCAGACTGAAGCTGGGACTTGGCCTGAAAGTGTCCCCTCGCATGGCCACCCCCTTCCCCTTCCTGCTCCTCTACTCCTGGTGCCCCTCCATCCAGGGGCCAGACCTTAAAGAGTCACCCGCAAGAGAATCCTGGTCCCAAAGGAGCCTTCTGGGGGACCCCTGCTGAGAGAGGTTGTGGGCATGGCCCGCTGGGGCTCTGCCCGACCCAGGGCTGAGAGATGCAACCTCCCAGCTCTGGGTCCCTGCAGGAAGTGTTGGCAAGCACAGGGCCAGTCCTCCAAAGGCCCAGGTGCAGGGAGCCCAGGCCAAGCAGCCTGTGGAAGAAGCCACATGCTGTGCCACCCCGGGGAACACGACTGCAGGCCACGGCCCTTCCCACCTCCTCCTCCTCCTCCTCCTCCTCCTCCTCCTCCTCCCACCCCGCCCCCGCCCCCGCCCCCACATGGCACAGGGCCCAGAGACACCTCAGACACTTGCTACCCAAAGTGCAAAGGGCATCAGTTGCTCCTCCAAACCCCCCCCCCTGCCCAGCAGACCGCGTTGTCCAGCCAGCCCCCGGGCCTCCCTGGGGTGCCCAGCACAAAAGTGCAGACACCCACCGGACCCTCAATCTCAGTTTTCGGATGTTTTTGCCACTCTAAGGACCCGCAGGCCAGCTGGGCCTTCTGGCAGGACAGAGAGCCCCGGAATCCGACGTGGAGAGCTGGGTATACGTCCCCATGAGGAGGCGGTCCCCACCTCCCTGGCTCTCCCCTTGCGGGGAGCGGCAGCCGAGGGGCCTCAGAGAAGACACCAGGCTGGGCCCCCACGGCACAGCGGGAGCACGTCCCCCGCAGGCCACTTAGCGACGGCGGCCAGCCGGCGGACGGTTGGGTTGCGCGAGACGCTGCGGCCGCCCTGCTACCGGGTTCCTGGGAGGGCGTCCTGGAACCAGCGTCCACACCAAGCCCTTGGAAGGCCCAGGCGACGGAGGAGCCCCGTCAGGCAGGGGCCGAGGACGGTGACGGCCCGGGCGGGGAGGAGCGTGTCAGGCAGGGGCAGAGGACGGTGACAGGTGATAGGCCGGGCGGGAAGGAGTCAGTCAGGCAGGGGCCGTGGAGGAGACTGGCTGGGTAAGGGTTAGGGTTAGTGTCAGGGCACAAGTCACAATCGCAAAGACCTGGAAGCCACCCGAGTGCCCATCGACCCACGAGTGGGTAAGTAAAATGTGGCCCGTGGACACCACGGAGTGCTATTCGGCTATGAGGAGCAGCGGTGAGGGGGCACCTCTCGTGGTTCTCCTGGCCAGAGCTGGAACCCGTTCCAGTAAGCCAAGTATCCCAAGAATGGACACACGAGCACCACGTGAGCGCGCTCACCAGCAAATGGGTACGAACCGATGGACACCTAAGTGGACACAGAGGAATCACCTTCTTCGGGTGGGTGTCGGGCGGGTGGGGGGAGGGGATGGGCATACACATCCATTAGGAATGCGGTGGGTACGCACCGACTGGGGGATGGGCGCACTTGAAGCTCTGACCCGAGGGGGGAGGCTGGGAGAGGGCAACGCACCCGACCTTTACATTGGTGCCCCCACAATATGCTGGAACAACATGAGACGTAAATGAATAAGAACATGGGGGGGGAGGGGGGCACGGGCAACACATGTCACCTTAACACTTGGACTCCCATCATCTGCTTGAAAAGAGAGAGAAAAGAAAATGCAATAATAGAGATAAGAGACACTTTTTAAAAATAATGAATCCGGCCGGGCGCTGTGGCTCACGCCTGTAATCCTAGCTCTTGGGAGGCCGAGGCGGGCGGATTGCTCAAGGTCAGGAGTTCAAAACCAGCCTGAGCAAGAGCGAGACCCCGTCTCTACTATAAATAGAAAGAAATTAATTGGCCAACTGATATATATATAAAAAATTAGCGGGGCATGGTGGCGCATGCCTGCAGTCCCAGCTACCCGGGAGGCTGAGGCAGAAGGATCACTCGAGCCCAGGCGTTTGAAGTTGCTGTGAGCTAGGCTGACGCCACGGCACTCACTCTAGCCTGGGCAACAAACCGAGACTCTGTCTCAAAAAAAAAAAAAAAAAAAAAATGAATCCGAAGAGAAAAGTAAAAGGAGGCCTGTGGAGCAGGTCTGGGTGTGACTCCGGATCCCCCAACATCAGGTGCCACCACCAAAGATTCCTACGTGTAGCCCATAGAACCCCAAAAGCAACGGGAGGAGTTCTGGTCACATACTCCCTCAAAATGACATCCTGGCCTTCTTCTGGAACTCCCTCCCCTCTCAGACTCTCGAGGTTTCCTCCAGCGTGTCGGCTCCCACAGAGCAGACCTTTGGTCTGAGACCTGACTGTCCAGAAGCCAGGCATGCTGCCGCGTGGCGGCGGTGTCACGGCTCGGGACAAGAGGAGGCCCCACGGTGCGGGCTGGGGCGCCAGGCACCGCGGCGGGCGCCGAGGGTGGGGGTCACCCCCACCCCGGGCCGCCCCCGCACTCCCAGAAACGCGACAGAACCAGAGGCAAAAAAAAAAAAGAAGAAGCCTACGGCACCCGGTATTCCCGGGCGGTCTCCCATCCAAGTTCTAACCAGGCCCGACCCTGCTTAGCTTCCGAGACCAGACGGGATCGGGCGCGTTCGGGGTGGTGTGGCCGTGGACGGCGGAGGGCGCCCCTGCCCCGCTCAAGAAGCCGAGCCTCTCTGCGCTTCCCCGCCGCCTCCTCCCGCCCCAGGCCCCGCGCCGGGTCGGGCCTGTTGAGTTCGCCGGCCGGGTCCCGCGGGCTCCGAGGGACGGGGGTGACAGGCGGGGCGGGCAGGGAGCGGCGGGCCGGGGTTGGGGGCTGTCTCTGTATACACACACACTCACACTCACACTCACTCACTCACTCACACTCACACTCACACAAGATGCGCCTCCACGGCTGGACCCGCCAAGGTGGAGACCTTCAAGCCCCCCTCCTCTCCTCGCCTGGCCTCCTTCACCTCCCCGCCCCCCACCCCCAGCGCGCCGGGGCCGCTGACTGCGCACGGGCGGGAGGGGCGGGGCGCTCGCCCTTTGACCCCAGCCAGGGGCGGCCCTCCCCCACAACCCCTTTCAGCTGCGCCCCCCACCCTGTGGCCTGGCGGCCGCCTATTCCCCCGGGCCAGGGCTGGGGCACAGCGCACGGGGGAGGGGAGCCAGTGTATGGGGCGTCTCTCTCTCTCTCTCGGGATGTGTCCCATGGGTGGGGTGGGGTGGCGTGGTTTGTGGGGCGCTGAAGAAATCAGTCCCCTCCATCTCCTCCCTCTGGAAAACACCCAAGCCCTTGGAGAACTGCCCGCACCGCTACCGTGGGGGCCGGGACCCTCCTCTGTGTCCTCCTGTGGCCCAGTCCAAGGGGCCTGGGCCTGGCCGGGGCTGCATTGGACCCCGACCACCCTGGCGTGTGGACTCGCTTAAAAATCGGCGATTAGATATTGGATTCCAGCGTCATTGAGGTCATTTCACTAATGAGTGCACCGCAAAGAGTTTCCTAATCCATCTGTGAGGGTGGCAACTGAAAGAGAATTTTAGAGCTGACAGGATAGGCGAGGAAAGGCATAGGAGATTTCCACACCCAGTAAGGAAGCCTTTCCCGAAGTGGAAGAAAGAAAGGAGCAAACAGAGACACCGGTAGCCCGCCCGGATCAGAGTCTGCCCCCGAGAGAAAGTACCCTGACCAGGTTCACCCGTGGGTGGGTCGCGAGCTAGCGGCATTCAGAAGAGCGAGGCCCGCAGTCTGTGCAGAAGACACCTGCACTCGGGTGTGTGTGGCGGCACAATTCACAAGCAGCTCCAGATGTTAATCCAAGGAGAAGCCAGGGAGTTCCCAACGCCCCAGGTGTCCTCAGCCCACGACTGGCTGCTGTGGGAATGCGAAGCCCGGCTCCTTGTCTCAGAGCGGGGCAACCAGGAGGTGTGATGTCCACCCCGGCGTTCCCAGGAGGATCAGACTGAAGCTGGGACTTGGCCTGAAAGTGTCCCCTCGCATGGCCACCCCCTTCCCCTTCCTGCTCCTCTACTCCTGGTGCCCCTCCATCCAGGGGCCAGACCTTAAAGAGTCACCCGCAAGAGAATCCTGGTCCCAAAGGAGCCTTCTGGGGGACCCCTGCTGAGAGAGGTTGTGGGCATGGCCCGCTGGGGCTCTGCCCGACCCAGGGCTGAGAGATGCAACCTCCCAGCTCTGGGTCCCTGCAGGAAGTGTTGGCAAGCACAGGGCCAGTCCTCCAAAGGCCCAGGTGCAGGGAGCCCAGGCCAAGCAGCCTGTGGAAGAAGCCACATGCTGTGCCACCCCGGGGAACACGACTGCAGGCCACGGCCCTTCCCACCTCCTCCTCCTCCTCCTCCTCCTCCTGTCCTCCTCACACCCCGCCCCCGCCCCCGCCCCCACATGGCACAGGGCCCAGAGACACCTCAGACACTTGCTACCCAAAGTGCAAAGGGCATCAGTTGCTCCTCCAAACCCCCCCCCCTGCCCAGCAGACCGCGTTGTCCAGCCAGCCCCCGGGCCTCCCTGGGGTGCCCAGCACAAAAGTGCAGACACCCACCGGACCCTCAATCTCAGTTTTCGGATGTTTTTGCCACTCTAAGGACCCGCAGGCCAGCTGGGCCTTCTGGCAGGACAGAGAGCCCCGGAATCCGACGTGGAGAGCTGGGTGTACGTCCCCATGAGGAGGCGGTCCCCACCTCCCCGGCTCTCCCCTTGCGGGGAGCGGCAGCCGCGGGGCCTCAGAGAAGACACCAGGCTGGGCCCCCACGGCACAGCGGGAGCACGTCCCCCGCAGGCCACTTAGCGACGGCGGCCAGCCGGCGGACGGTTGGGTTGCGCGAGACGCTGCGGCCGCCCTGCTACCGGGTTCCTGGGAGGGCGTCCTGGAACCAGCGTCCACACCAAGCCCTTGGAAGGCCCAGGCGACGGAGGAGCCCCGTCAGGCAGGGGCCCAGGACGGTGACGGCCCGGGCGGGGAGGAGCGTGTCAGGCAGGGGCAGAGGACGGTGACAGGTGATAGGCCGGGCGGGAAGGAGTCAGTCAGGCAGGGGCCGTGGAGGAGACTGGCTGGGTAAGGGTTAGGGTTAGTGTCAGGGCACAAGTCACAATCGCAAAGACCTGGAAGCCACCCGAGTGCCCATCGACCCACGAGTGGGTAAGTAAAATGTGGCCCGTGGACACCACGGAGTGCTATTCGGCTATGAGGAGCAGCGGTGAGGGGGCACCTCTCGTGGTTCTCCTGGCCAGAGCTGGAACCCGTTCCAGTAAGCCAGGTATCCCAAGAATGGACACACGAGCACCACGTGAGCGCGCTCACCAGCAAATGGGTACGAACCGATGGACACCTAAGTGGACACAGAGGAATCACCTTCTTCGGGTGGGTGTCGGGCGGGTGGGGGGAGGGGATGGGCATACACATCCATTAGGAATGCGGTGGGTACGCACCGACTGGGGGATGGGCGCACTTGAAGCTCTGACCCGAGGGGGGAGGCTGGGAGAGGGCAACGCACCCGACCTTTACATTGGTGCCCCCACAATATGCTGGAACAACATGAGACGTAAATGAATAAGAACATGGGGGGGGAGGGGGGCACGGGCAACACATGTCACCTTAACACTTGGACTCCCATCATCTGCTTGAAAAGAGAGAGAAAAGAAAATGCAATAATAGAGATAAGAGACACTTTTTAAAAATAATGAATCCGGCCGGGCGCTGTGGCTCACGCCTGTAATCCTAGCTCTTGGGAGGCCGAGGCGGGCGGATTGCTCAAGGTCAGGAGTTCAAAACCAGCCTGAGCAAGAGCGAGACCCCGTCTCTACTATAAATAGAAAGAAATTAATTGGCCAACTGATATATATATAAAAAATTAGCGGGGCATGGTGGCGCATGCCTGCAGTCCCAGCTACCCGGGAGGCTGAGGCAGAAGGATCACTCGAGCCCAGGCGTTTGAAGTTGCTGTGAGCTAGGCTGACGCCACGGCACTCACTCTAGCCTGGGCAACAAACCGAGACTCTGTCTCAAAAAAAAAAAAAAAAAAAAAATGAATCCGAAGAGAAAAGTAAAAGGAGGCCTGTGGAGCAGGTCTGGGTGTGACTCCGGATCCCCGAACATCAGGTGCCACCACCAAAGATTCCTACGTGTAGCCCATAGAACCCCAAAAGCAACGGGAGGAGTTCTGGTCACATACTCCCTCAAAATGACATCCTGGCCTTCTTCTGGAACTCCCTCCCCTCTCAGACTCTCGAGGTTTCCTCCAGCGTGTCGGCTCCCACAGAGCAGACCTTTGGTCTGAGACCTGACTGTCCAGAAGCCAGGCATGCTGCCGCGTGGCGGCGGTGTCACGGCTCGGGACAAGAGGAGGCCCCACGGTGCGGGCTGGGGCGCCAGGCACCGCGGCGGGCGCCGAGGGTGGGGGTCACCCCCACCCCGGGCCGCCCCCGCACTCCCAGAAACGCGACAGAACCAGAGGCAAAAAAAAAAAAGAAGAAGCCTACGGCACCCGGTATTCCCGGGCGGTCTCCCATCCAAGTTCTAACCAGGCCCGACCCTGCTTAGCTTCCGAGACCAGACGGGATCGGGCGCGTTCGGGGTGGTGTGGCCGTGGACGGCGGAGGGCGCCCCTGCCCCGCTCAAGAAGCCGAGCCTCTCTGCGCTTCCCCGCCGCCTCCTCCCGCCCCAGGCCCCGCGCCGGGTCGGGCCTGTTGAGTTCGCCGGCCGGGTCCCGCGGGCTCCGAGGGACGGGGGTGACAGGCGGGGCGGGCAGGGAGCGGCGGGCCGGGGTTGGGGGCTGTCTCTGTATACACACACACTCACACTCACACTCACTCACTCACTCACACTCACACTCACACAAGATGCGCCTCCACGGCTGGACCCGCCAAGGTGGAGACCTTCAAGCCCCCCTCCTCTCCTCGCCTGGCCTCCTTCACCTCCCCGCCCCCCACCCCCAGCGCGCCGGGGCCGCTGACTGCGCACGGGCGGGAGGGGCGGGGCGCTCGCCCTTTGACCCCAGCCAGGGGCGGCCCTCCCCCACAACCCCTTTCAGCTGCGCCCCCCACCCTGTGGCCTGGCGGCCGCCTATTCCCCCGGGCCAGGGCTGGGGCACAGCGCACGGGGGAGGGGAGCCAGTGTATGGGGCGTCTCTCTCTCTCTCTCTCTCTCTCTCTCTCTCGGGATGTGTCCCATGGGTGGGGTGGGGTGGCGTGGTTTGTGGGGCGCTGAAGAAATCAGTCCCCTCCATCTCCTCCCTCTGGAAAACACCCAAGCCCTTGGAGAACTGCCCGCACCGCTACCGTGGGGGCCGGGACCCTCCTCTGTGTCCTCCTGTGGCCCAGTCCAAGGGGCCTGGGCCTGGCCGGGGCTGCATTGGACCCCGACCACCCTGGCGTGTGGACTCGCTTAAAAATCGGCGATTAGATATTGGATTCCAGCGTCATTGAGGTCATTTCACTAATGAGTGCACCGCAAAGAGTTTCCTAATCCATCTGTGAGGGTGGCAACTGAAAGAGAATTTTAGAGCTGACAGGATAGGCGAGGAAAGGCATAGGAGATTTCCACACCCAGTAAGGAAGCCTTTCCCGAAGTGGAAGAAAGAAAGGAGCAAACAGAGACACCGGTAGCCCGCCCGGATCAGAGTCTGCCCCCGAGAGAAAGTACCCTGACCAGGTTCACCCGTGGGTGGGTCGCGAGCTAGCGGCGTTCAGAAGAGCGAGGCCCGCAGTCTGTGCAGAAGACACCTGCACTCGGGTGTGTGTGGCGGCACAATTCACAAGCAGCTCCAGATGTTAATCCAAGGAGAAGCCAGGGAGTTCCCAACGCCCCAGGTGTCCTCAGCCCACGACTGGCTGCTGTGGGAATGCGAAGCCCGGCTCCTTGTCTCAGAGCGGGGCAACCAGGAGGTGTGATGTCCACCCCGGCGTTCCCAGGAGGATCAGACTGAAGCTGGGACTTGGCCTGAAAGTGTCCCCTCGCATGGCCACCCCCTTCCCCTTCCTGCTCCTCTACTCCTGGTGCCCCTCCATCCAGGGGCCAGACCTTAAAGAGTCACCCGCAAGAGAATCCTGGTCCCAAAGGAGCCTTCTGGGGGACCCCTGCTGAGAGAGGTTGTGGGCATGGCCCGCTGGGGCTCTGCCCGACCCAGGGCTGAGAGATGCAACCTCCCAGCTCTGGGTCCCTGCAGGAAGTGTTGGCAAGCACAGGGCCAGTCCTCCAAAGGCCCAGGTGCAGGGAGCCCAGGCCAAGCAGCCTGTGGAAGAAGCCACATGCTGTGCCACCCCGGGGAACACGACTGCAGGCCACGGCCCTTCCCACCTCCTCCTCCTCCTCCTCCTCCTCCTGTCCTCCTCCCACCCCGCCCCCGCCCCCGCCCCCACATGGCACAGGGCCCAGAGACACCTCAGACACTTGCTACCCAAAGTGCAAAGGGCATCAGTTGCTCCTCCAAACCCCCCCCCCTGCCCAGCAGACCGCGTTGTCCAGCCAGCCCCCGGGCCTCCCTGGGGTGCCCAGCACAAAAGTGCAGACACCCACCGGACCCTCAATCTCAGTTTTCGGATGTTTTTGCCACTCTAAGGACCCGCAGGCCAGCTGGGCCTTCTGGCAGGACAGAGAGCCCCGGAATCCGACGTGGAGAGCTGGGTGTACGTCCCCATGAGGAGGCGGTCCCCACCTCCCCGGCTCTCCCCTTGCGGGGAGCGGCAGCCGCGGGGCCTCAGAGAAGACACCAGGCTGGGCCCCCACGGCACAGCGGGAGCACGTCCCCCGCAGGCCACTTAGCGACGGCGGCCAGCCGGCGGACGGTTGGGTTGCGCGAGACGCTGCGGCCGCCCTGCTACCGGGTTCCTGGGAGGGCGTCCTGGAACCAGCGTCCACACCAAGCCCTTGGAAGGCCCAGGCGACGGAGGAGCCCCGTCAGGCAGGGGCCGAGGACGGTGACGGCCCGGGCGGGGAGGAGCGTGTCAGGCAGGGGCAGAGGACGGTGACAGGTGATAGGCCGGGCGGGAAGGAGTCAGTCAGGCAGGGGCCGTGGAGGAGACTGGCTGGGTAAGGGTTAGGGTTAGTGTCAGGGCACAAGTCACAATCGCAAAGACCTGGAAGCCACCCGAGTGCCCATCGACCCACGAGTGGGTAAGTAAAATGTGGCCCGTGGACACCACGGAGTGCTATTCGGCTATGAGGAGCAGCGGTGAGGGGGCACCTCTCGTGGTTCTCCTGGCCAGAGCTGGAACCCGTTCCAGTAAGCCAGGTATCCCAAGAATGGACACACGAGCACCACGTGAGCGCGCTCACCAGCAAATGGGTACGAACCGATGGACACCTAAGTGGACACAGAGGAATCACCTTCTTCGGGTGGGTGTCGGGCGGGTGGGGGGAGGGGATGGGCATACACATCCATTAGGAATGGGGTGGGTACGCACCGACTGGGGGATGGGCGCACTTGAAGCTCTGACCCGAGGGGGGAGGCTGGGAGAGGGCAACGCACCCGACCTTTACATTGGTGCCCCCACAATATGCTGGAACAACATGAGACGTAAATGAATAAGAACATGGGGGGGGAGGGGGGCACGGGCAACACATGTCACCTTAACACTTGGACTCCCATCATCTGCTTGAAAAGAGAGAGAAAAGAAAATGCAATAATAGAGATAAGAGACACTTTTTAAAAATAATGAATCCGGCCGGGCGCTGTGGCTCACGCCTGTAATCCTAGCTCTTGGGAGGCCGAGGCGGGCGGATTGCTCAAGGTCAGGAGTTCAAAACCAGCCTGAGCAAGAGCGAGACCCCGTCTCTACTATAAATAGAAAGAAATTAATTGGCCAACTGATATATATATAAAAAATTAGCGGGGCATGGTGGCGCATGCCTGCAGTCCCAGCTACCCGGGAGGCTGAGGCAGAAGGATCACTCGAGCCCAGGCGTTTGAAGTTGCTGTGAGCTAGGCTGACGCCACGGCACTCACTCTAGCCTGGGCAACAAACCGAGACTCTGTCTCAAAAAAAAAAAAAATGAATCCGAAGAGAAAAGTAAAAGGAGGCCTGTGGAGCAGGTCTGGGTGTGACTCCGGATCCCCGAACATCAGGTGCCACCACCAAAGATTCCTACGTGTAGCCCATAGAACCCCAAAAGCAACGGGAGGAGTTCTGGTCACATACTCCCTCAAAATGACATCCTGGCCTTCTTCTGGAACTCCCTCCCCTCTCAGACTCTCGAGGTTTCCTCCAGCGTGTCGGCTCCCACAGAGCAGACCTTTGGTCTGAGACCTGACAGTCCAGAAGCCACGCATGCTGCCGCGTGGCGGCGGTGTCACGGCTCGGGACAAGAGGAGGCCCCACGGTGCGGGCTGGGGCGCCAGGCACCGCGGCGGGCGCTGAGGGTGGGGGTCACCCCCACCCCGGGCCGCCCCCGCACTCCCAGAAACGCGACAGAACCAGAGGCAAAAAAAAAAAGAAGAAGCCTACGGCACCCGGTATTCCCGGGCGGTCTCCCATCCAAGTTCTAACCAGGCCCGACCCTGCTTAGCTTCCGAGACCAGACGGGATCGGGCGCGTTCGGGGTGGTGTGGCCGTGGACGGCGGAGGGCGCCCCTGCCCCGCTCAAGAAGCCGAGCCTCTCTGCGCTTCCCCGCCGCCTCCTCCCGCCCCAGGCCCCGCGCCGGGTCGGGCCTGTTGAGTTCGCCGGGCCGGGTCCCGCGGGCTCCGAGGGACGGGGGTGACAGGCGGGGCGGGCAGGGAGCGGCGGGCCGGGGTTGGGGGCTGTCTCTGTATACACACACACTCACACTCACTCACTCACTCACTCACTCACACTCACACAAGATGCGCCTCCACGGCTGGACCCGCCAAGGTGGAGCCCTTCAAGCCCCCCTCCTCTCCTTGCCTGGCCTCCTTCACCTCCCCGCCCCCCACCCCCAGCGCGCCGGGGCCGCTGACTGCGCACGGGCGGGAGGGGCGGGGCGCTCGCCCTTTGACCCCAGCCAGGGGCCGCCCTCCCCCACAACCCCTTCCAGCTGCTCCCCCCGCCCTGTTGCCCGGCGGCCGCCTATTCCCCCGGGCCAGGGCTGGGGCACAGCGCACGGGGGAGGGGAGCCAGTGTATGGGGCGTCTCTCTCTCTCGGGATGTGTCCCATGGGTGGGGTGGGGTGGCGTGGTTTGTGGGGCGCTGAAGAAATCAGTCCCCTCCATCTCCTCCCTCTGGAAAACACCCAAGCCCTTGGAGAACTGCCCGCACCTCTACCTACCGTGGGGGCCGGGACCCTCCTCTGTGTCCTCCTGTGGCCCAGTCCAAGGGGCCTGGGCCTGGCCGGGGCTGCATTGGACCCCGACCACCCTGGCGTGTGGACTCGCTAAAAATCGGCGATTAGATATTGGATTCCAGCGTCATTGAGGTCATTTCACTAATGAGTGCACCGCAAAGAGTTTCCTAATCCATCTGTGAGGGTGGCAACCGAAAGAGAATTTTAGAGCTGACGGAATAGGCGAGGAAAGGCATAGGAGATTTCCACACCCAGTAAGGAAGCCTTTCCCGAAGTGGAAGAAAGAAAGGAGCAAACAGAGACACCGGTAGCCCGCCCGGATCAGAGTCTGCCCCTGAGAGAAAGTACCCTGACCAGGTTCACCCGTGGGTGGGTCGCGAGCTAGCGGCATTCAGAAGAGCGAGGCCCGCAGTCTGTGCAGAAGACACCTGCACTCGGGTGTGTGTGGCGGCACAATTCACAAGCAGCTCCAGATGTTAAACCAAGGAGAAGCCAGGGAGTTCCCAACGCCCCAGGTGTCCTCAGCCCACGACTGGCTGCTGTGGGAATGCGAAGCCCGGCTCCTTGTCTCAGAGCGGGGCAACCAGGAGGTGTGATGTCCACCCCGGCGTTCCCAGGAGGATCAGACTGAAGCTGGGACTTGGCCTGAAAGTGTCCCCTCGCATGGCCACCCCCTTCCCCTTCCTGCTCCTCTACTCCTGGTGCCCCTCCATCCAGGGGCCAGACCTTAAAGAGTCACCCGCAAGAGAATCCTGGTCCCAAAGGAGCCTTCTGGGGGACCCCTGCTGAGAGAGGTTGTGGGCATGGCCCGCTGGGGCTCTGCCCGACCCAGGGCTGAGAGATGCAACCTCCCAGCTCTGGGTCCCTGCAGGAAGTGTTGGCAAGCACAGGGCCGGTCCTCCAAAGGCCCAGGTGCAGGGAGCCCAGGCCAAACAGCCTGTGGAAGAAGCCACATGCTGTGCCACCCCGGGGAACACGACTGCAGGCCACGGCCCTTCCCACCCCCTCCTCCTCCTCCTCCTCCTCCTCCTCCTCCTCCTCCTCCTCCAACCCCGCCCCCGCCCCCGCCCCCACATGGCACAGGGCCCAGAGACACCTCAGACACTTGCTACCCAAAGTGCAAAGGGCATCAGTTGCTCCTCCAAACCCCCCCCCAGCCCAGCAGACCGCGTTGTCCAGCCAGCCCCCGGGCCTCCCTGGGGTGCCCAGCACAAAAGTGCAGACACCCACCGGACCCTCAATCTCAGTTTTCGGATGTTTTTGCCACTCTGAGGACCCGCAGGCCAGCTGGGCCTTCTGGCAGGACAGAGAGCCCCGGAATCCGACGTGGAGAGCTGGGTATATGTCCCCATGAGGAGGCGGCCCCCACCTCCGCGGCTATCCCCTTGCGGGCAGCGGCAGCCGCGGGGCCTCAGAGAAGACACCAGGCTGGGCCCCCACGGCACAGCGGGAGCACGTCCCCCGCAGGCCACTTAGCGACGGCGGCCAGCCGGCGGACGGTTGGGTTGCGCGAGACGCTGCGGCCGCCCTGCTACCGGGTTCCTGGGAGGGCGTCCTGGAACCAGCGTCCACACCAAGCCCTTGGAAGGCCCAGGCGACGGAGGAGCCCCGTCAGGCAGGGGCCGAGGACGGTGACGGCCCGGGCGGGGAGGAGCGTGTCAGGCAGGGGCAGAGGACGGTGACAGGTGATAGGCCGGGCGGGAAGGAGTCAGTCAGGCAGGGGCCGTGGAGGAGACGGGCTGGGTAAGGGTTAGGGTTAGTGTCAGGGCACAAGTCACAATCGCAAAGACCTGGAAGCCACCCGAGTGCCCATCGACCCACGAGTGGGTAAGTAAAATGTGGCGCGTGGACACCACGGAGTGCTATTCGGCTATGAGGAGCAGCGGTGAGGGGGCACCTCTCGTGGTTCTCCTGGCCAGAGCTGGAACCCGTTCCAGTAAGCCAAGTATCCCAAGAATGGACACACGAGCACCACGTGCTCGCGCTCACCAGCAAATGGGTACGAACCGATGGACACCTAAGTGGACACAGAGGAATCACCTTCTTCGGGTGGGTGTCGGGCGGGTGGGGGGAGGGGATGGGCATACACATCCATTAGGAATGGGGTGGGTGCGCACCGACTGGGGGATGGGCGCACTTGAAGCTCTGACCCGAGGGGGGAGGCTGGGAGAGGGCAACGCACCCGACCTTAACATTGGTGCCCCCACAATATGCTGGAACAACATGAGAGGTAAATGAATAAGAACACGGGGGGGGGGAGGGGGGCACGGGCAACACATGTCACCTTAATACTTGGACTCCCATCATCTGCTTGAAAAGAGAGAGAAAAGAAAATGCAATAATAGAGATAAGAGACACTTTTTAAAAATAATGAATCCGGCCGGGCGCTGTGGCTCACGCCTGTAATCCTAGCTCTTGGGAGGCCGAGGCGGGCGGATTGCTCAAGGTCAGGAGTTCAAAACCAGCCTGAGCAAGAGCGAGACCCCGTCTCTACTATAAATAGAAAGAAATTAATTGGCCAACTGATATATATATAAAAAATTAGCGGGGCATGGTGGCGCATGCCTGCAGTCCCAGCTACCCGGGAGGCTGAGGCAGAAGGATCACTCGAGCCCAGGAGTTTGAAGTTGCTGTGAGCTAGGCTGACGCCACGGCACTCACTCTAGCCTGGGCAACAAACCGAGACTCTGTCTCAAAAAAAAAAAAAAAAAAAATGAATCCGAAGAGAAAAGTAAAAGGAGGCCTGTGGAGCAGGTCTGGGTGTGACTCCGGATCCCCGAACATCAGGTGCCACCACCAAAGATTCCTACGTGTAGCCCATAGAACCCCAAAAGCAACGGGAGGAGTTCTGGTCACATACTCCCTCAAAATGACATCCTGGCCTTCTTCTGGAACTCCCTCCCCTCTCAGACTCTCAAGGTTTCCTCCAGCGTGTCGGCTCCCACAGAGCAGACCTTTGGTCTGAGACCTGACAGTCCAGAAGCCACGCATGCTGCCGCGTGGCGGCGGTGTCACGGCTCGGGACAAGAGGAGGCCCCACGGTGCGGGCTGGGGCGCCAGGCACCGCGGCGGGCGCTGAGGGTGGGGGTCACCCCCACCCCGGGCCGCCCCCGCACTCCCAGAAACGCGACAGAACCAGAGGCAAAAAAAAAAAGAAGAAGCCTACGGCACCCGGTATTCCCGGGCGGTCTCCCATCCAAGTTCTAACCAGGCCCGACCCTGCTTAGCTTCCGAGACCAGACGGGATCGGGCGCGTTCGGGGTGGTGTGGCCGTGGACGGCGGAGGGCGCCCCTGCCCCGCTCAAGAAGCCGAGCCTCTCTGCGCTTCCCCGCCGCCTCCTCCCGCCCCAGGCCCCGCGCCGGGTCGGGCCTGTTGAGTTCGCCGGGCCGGGTCCCGCGGGCTCCGAGGGACGGGGGTGACAGGCGGGGCGGGCAGGGAGCGGCGGGCCGGGGTTGGGGGCTGTCTCTGTATACACACACACTCACACTCACTCACTCACTCACTCACTCACACTCACACAAGATGCGCCTCCACGGCTGGACCCGCCAAGGTGGAGCCCTTCAAGCCCCCCTCCTCTCCTTGCCTGGCCTCCTTCACCTCCCCGCCCCCCACCCCCAGCGCGCCGGGGCCGCTGACTGCGCACGGGCGGGAGGGGCGGGGCGCTCGCCCTTTGACCCCAGCCAGGGGCCGCCCTCCCCCACAACCCCTTCCAGCTGCTCCCCCCGCCCTGTTGCCCGGCGGCCGCCTATTCCCCCGGGCCAGGGCTGGGGCACAGCGCACGGGGGAGGGGAGCCAGTGTATGGGGCGTCTCTCTCTCTCGGGATGTGTCCCATGGGTGGGGTGGGGTGGCGTGGTTTGTGGGGCGCTGAAGAAATCAGTCCCCTCCATCTCCTCCCTCTGGAAAACACCCAAGCCCTTGGAGAACTGCCCGCACCTCTACCTACCGTGGGGGCCGGGACCCTCCTCTGTGTCCTCCTGTGGCCCAGTCCAAGGGGCCTGGGCCTGGCCGGGGCTGCATTGGACCCCGACCACCCTGGCGTGTGGACTCGCTAAAAATCGGCGATTAGATATTGGATTCCAGCGTCATTGAGGTCATTTCACTAATGAGTGCACCGCAAAGAGTTTCCTAATCCATCTGTGAGGGTGGCAACCGAAAGAGAATTTTAGAGCTGACGGAATAGGCGAGGAAAGGCATAGGAGATTTCCACACCCAGTAAGGAAGCCTTTCCCGAAGTGGAAGAAAGAAAGGAGCAAACAGAGACACCGGTAGCCCGCCCGGATCAGAGTCTGCCCCTGAGAGAAAGTACCCTGACCAGGTTCACCCGTGGGTGGGTCGCGAGCTAGCGGCATTCAGAAGAGCGAGGCCCGCAGTCTGTGCAGAAGACACCTGCACTCGGGTGTGTGTGGCGGCACAATTCACAAGCAGCTCCAGATGTTAAACCAAGGAGAAGCCAGGGAGTTCCCAACGCCCCAGGTGTCCTCAGCCCACGACTGGCTGCTGTGGGAATGCGAAGCCCGGCTCCTTGTCTCAGAGCGGGGCAACCAGGAGGTGTGATGTCCACCCCGGCGTTCCCAGGAGGATCAGACTGAAGCTGGGACTTGGCCTGAAAGTGTCCCCTCGCATGGCCACCCCCTTCCCCTTCCTGCTCCTCTACTCCTGGTGCCCCTCCATCCAGGGGCCAGACCTTAAAGAGTCACCCGCAAGAGAATCCTGGTCCCAAAGGAGCCTTCTGGGGGACCCCTGCTGAGAGAGGTTGTGGGCATGGCCCGCTGGGGCTCTGCCCGACCCAGGGCTGAGAGATGCAACCTCCCAGCTCTGGGTCCCTGCAGGAAGTGTTGGCAAGCACAGGGCCGGTCCTCCAAAGGCCCAGGTGCAGGGAGCCCAGGCCAAACAGCCTGTGGAAGAAGCCACATGCTGTGCCACCCCGGGGAACACGACTGCAGGCCACGGCCCTTCCCACCCCCTCCTCCTCCTCCTCCTCCTCCTCCTCCTCCTCCTCCTCCTCCAACCCCGCCCCCGCCCCCGCCCCCACATGGCACAGGGCCCAGAGACACCTCAGACACTTGCTACCCAAAGTGCAAAGGGCATCAGTTGCTCCTCCAAACCCCCCCCCAGCCCAGCAGACCGCGTTGTCCAGCCAGCCCCCGGGCCTCCCTGGGGTGCCCAGCACAAAAGTGCAGACACCCACCGGACCCTCAATCTCAGTTTTCGGATGTTTTTGCCACTCTGAGGACCCGCAGGCCAGCTGGGCCTTCTGGCAGGACAGAGAGCCCCGGAATCCGACGTGGAGAGCTGGGTATACGTCCCCATGAGGAGGCGGCCCCCACCTCCGCGGCTATCCCCTTGCGGGCAGCGGCAGCCGCGGGGCCTCAGAGAAGACACCAGGCTGGGCCCCCACGGCACAGCGGGAGCACGTCCCCCGCAGGCCACTTAGCGACGGCGGCCAGCCGGCGGACGGTTGGGTTGCGCGAGACGCTGCGGCCGCCCTGCTACCGGGTTCCTGGGAGGGCGTCCTGGAACCAGCGTCCACACCAAGCCCTTGGAAGGCCCAGGCGACGGAGGAGCCCCGTCAGGCAGGGGCCGAGGACGGTGACGGCCCGGGCGGGGAGGAGCGTGTCAGGCAGGGGCAGAGGACGGTGACAGGTGATAGGCCGGGCGGGAAGGAGTCAGTCAGGCAGGGGCCGTGGAGGAGACGGGCTGGGTAAGGGTTAGGGTTAGTGTCAGGGCACAAGTCACAATCGCAAAGACCTGGAAGCCACCCGAGTGCCCATCGACCCACGAGTGGGTAAGTAAAATGTGGCGCGTGGACACCACGGAGTGCTATTCGGCTATGAGGAGCAGCGGTGAGGGGGCACCTCTCGTGGTTCTCCTGGCCAGAGCTGGAACCCGTTCCAGTAAGCCAAGTATCCCAAGAATGGACACACGAGCACCACGTGCTCGCGCTCACCAGCAAATGGGTACGAACCGATGGACACCTAAGTGGACACAGAGGAATCACCTTCTTCGGGTGGGTGTCGGGCGGGTGGGGGGAGGGGATGGGCATACACATCCATTAGGAATGGGGTGGGTGCGCACCGACTGGGGGATGGGCGCACTTGAAGCTCTGACCCGAGGGGGGAGGCTGGGAGAGGGCAACGCACCCGACCTTAACATTGGTGCCCCCACAATATGCTGGAACAACATGAGAGGTAAATGAATAAGAACACGGGGGGGGGGAGGGGGGCACGGGCAACACATGTCACCTTAATACTTGGACTCCCATCATCTGCTTGAAAAGAGAGAGAAAAGAAAATGCAATAATAGAGATAAGAGACACTTTTTAAAAATAATGAATCCGGCCGGGCGCTGTGGCTCACGCCTGTAATCCTAGCTCTTGGGAGGCCGAGGCGGGCGGATTGCTCAAGGTCAGGAGTTCAAAACCAGCCTGAGCAAGAGCGAGACCCCGTCTCTACTATAAATAGAAAGAAATTAATTGGCCAACTGATATATATATAAAAAATTAGCGGGGCATGGTGGCGCATGCCTGCAGTCCCAGCTACCCGGGAGGCTGAGGCAGAAGGATCACTCGAGCCCAGGAGTTTGAAGTTGCTGTGAGCTAGGCTGACGCCACGGCACTCACTCTAGCCTGGGCAACAAACCGAGACTCTGTCTCAAAAAAAAAAAAAAAAAAAATGAATCCGAAGAGAAAAGTAAAAGGAGGCCTGTGGAGCAGGTCTGGGTGTGACTCCGGATCCCCGAACATCAGGTGCCACCACCAAAGATTCCTACGTGTAGCCCATAGAACCCCAAAAGCAACGGGAGGAGTTCTGGTCACATACTCCCTCAAAATGACATCCTGGCCTTCTTCTGGAACTCCCTCCCCTCTCAGACTCTCAAGGTTTCCTCCAGCGTGTCGGCTCCCACAGAGCAGACCTTTGGTCTGAGACCTGACAGTCCAGAAGCCACGCATGCTGCCGCGTGGCGGCGGTGTCACGGCTCGGGACAAGAGGAGGCCCCACGGTGCGGGCTGGGGCGCCAGGCACCGCGGCGGGCGCTGAGGGTGGGGGTCACCCCCACCCCGGGCCGCCCCCGCACTCCCAGAAACGCGACAGAACCAGAGGCAAAAAAAAAAAGAAGAAGCCTACGGCACCCGGTATTCCCGGGCGGTCTCCCATCCAAGTTCTAACCAGGCCCGACCCTGCTTAGCTTCCGAGACCAGACGGGATCGGGCGCGTTCGGGGTGGTGTGGCCGTGGACGGCGGAGGGCGCCCCTGCCCCGCTCAAGAAGCCGAGCCTCTCTGCGCTTCCCCGCCGCCTCCTCCCGCCCCAGGCCCCGCGCCGGGTCGGGCCTGTTGAGTTCGCCGGCCGGGTCCCGCGGGCTCCGAGGGACGGGGGTGACAGGCGGGGCGGGCAGGGAGCGGCGGGCCGGGGTTGGGGGCTGTCTCTGTATACACACACACTCACACTCACTCACTCACTCACTCACTCACACTCACACAAGATGCGCCTCCACGGCTGGACCCGCCAAGGTGGAGCCCTTCAAGCCCCCCTCCTCTCCTTGCCTGGCCTCCTTCACCTCCCCGCCCCCCACCCCCAGCGCGCCGGGGCCGCTGACTGCGCACGGGCGGGAGGGGCGGGGCGCTCGCCCTTTGACCCCAGCCAGGGGCCGCCCTCCCCCACAACCCCTTCCAGCTGCTCCCCCCGCCCTGTTGCCCGGCGG
This sequence comes from Microcebus murinus, assembly GCF_040939455.1. Lineage (NCBI taxonomy): Eukaryota > Metazoa > Chordata > Mammalia > Primates > Cheirogaleidae > Microcebus > Microcebus murinus. Next base: position 337,433 of record NW_027438964.1, read on the forward strand.
CCGCCTATTCCCCCGGGCCAGGGCTGGGGCACAGCGCACGGGGGAGGGGAGCCAGTGTATGGGGCGTCTCTCTCTCTCGGGATGTGTCCCATGGGTGGGGTGGGGTGGCGTGGTTTGTGGGGCGCTGAAGAAATCAGTCCCCTCCATCTCCTCCCTCTGGAAAACACCCAAGCCCTTGGAGAACTGCCCGCACCTCTACCTACCGTGGGGGCCGGGACCCTCCTCTGTGTCCTCCTGTGGCCCAGTCCAAGGGGCCTGGGCCTGGCCGGGGCTGCATTGGACCCCGACCACCCTGGCGTGTGGACTCGCTAAAAATCGGCGATTAGATATTGGATTCCAGCGTCATTGAGGTCATTTCACTAATGAGTGCACCGCAAAGAGTTTCCTAATCCATCTGTGAGGGTGGCAACCGAAAGAGAATTTTAGAGCTGACGGAATAGGCGAGGAAAGGCATAGGAGATTTCCACACCCAGTAAGGAAGCCTTTCCCGAAGTGGAAGAAAGAAAGGAGCAAACAGAGACACCGGTAGCCCGCCCGGATCAGAGTCTGCCCCTGAGAGAAAGTACCCTGACCAGGTTCACCCGTGGGTGGGTCGCGAGCTAGCGGCATTCAGAAGAGCGAGGCCCGCAGTCTGTGCAGAAGACACCTGCACTCGGGTGTGTGTGGCGGCACAATTCACAAGCAGCTCCAGATGTTAAACCAAGGAGAAGCCAGGGAGTTCCCAACGCCCCAGGTGTCCTCAGCCCACGACTGGCTGCTGTGGGAATGCGAAGCCCGGCTCCTTGTCTCAGAGCGGGGCAACCAGGAGGTGTGATGTCCACCCCGGCGTTCCCAGGAGGATCAGACTGAAGCTGGGACTTGGCCTGAAAGTGTCCCCTCGCATGGCCACCCCCTTCCCCTTCCTGCTCCTCTACTCCTGGTGCCCCTCCATCCAGGGGCCAGACCTTAAAGAGTCACCCGCAAGAGAATCCTGGTCCCAAAGGAGCCTTCTGGGGGACCCCTGCTGAGAGAGGTTGTGGGCATGGCCCGCTGGGGCTCTGCCCGACCCAGGGCTGAGAGATGCAACCTCCCAGCTCTGGGTCCCTGCAGGAAGTGTTGGCAAGCACAGGGCCGGTCCTCCAAAGGCCCAGGTGCAGGGAGCCCAGGCCAAACAGCCTGTGGAAGAAGCCACATGCTGTGCCACCCCGGGGAACACGACTGCAGGCCACGGCCCTTCCCACCCCCTCCTCCTCCTCCTCCTCCTCCTCCTCCTCCTCCAACCCCGCCCCCGCCCCCGCCCCCACATGGCACAGGGCCCAGAGACACCTCAGACACTTGCTACCCAAAGTGCAAAGGGCATCAGTTGCTCCTCCAAACCCCCCCCCAGCCCAGCAGACCGCGTTGTCCAGCCAGCCCCCGGGCCTCCCTGGGGTGCCCAGCACAAAAGTGCAGACACCCACCGGACCCTCAATCTCAGTTTTCGGATGTTTTTGCCACTCTGAGGACCCGCAGGCCAGCTGGGCCTTCTGGCAGGACAGAGAGCCCCGGAATCCGACGTGGAGAGCTGGGTATACGTCCCCATGAGGAGGCGGTCCCCACCTCCGCGGCTATCCCCTTGCGGGCAGCGGCAGCCGCGGGGCCTCAGAGAAGACACCAGGCTGGGCCCCCACGGCACAGCGGGAGCACGTCCCCCGCAGGCCACTTAGCGACGGCGGCCAGCCGGCGGACGGTTGGGTTGCGCGAGACGCTGCGGCCGCCCTGCTACCGGGTTCCTGGGAGGGCGTCCTGGAACCAGCGTCCACACCAAGCCCTTGGAAGGCCCAGGCGACGGAGGAGCCCCGTCAGGCAGGGGCCGAGGACGGTGACGGCCCGGGCGGGGAGGAGCGTGTCAGGCAGGGGCAGAGGACGGTGACAGGTGATAGGCCGGGCGGGAAGGAGTCAGTCAGGCAGGGGCCGTGGAGGAGACTGGCTGGGTAAGGGTTAGGGTTAGTGTCAGGGCACAAGTCACAATCGCAAAGACCTGGAAGCCACCCGAGTGCCCATCGACCCACGAGTGGGTAAGTAAAATGTGGCCCGTGGACACCACGGAGTGCTATTCGGCTATGAGGAGCAGCGGTGAGGGGGCACCTCTCGTGGTTCTCCTGGCCAGAGCTGGAACCCGTTCCAGTAAGCCAAGTATCCCAAGAATGGACACACGAGCACCACGTGCTCTCGCTCACCAGCAAATGGGTACGAACCGATGGACACCTAAGTGGACACAGAGGAATCACCTTCTTCGGGTGGGTGTCGGGCGGGTGGGGGGAGGGGATGGGCATACACATCCATTAGGAATGGGGTGGGTACGCACCGACTGGGGGATGGGCGCACTTGAAGCTCTGACCCGAGGGGGGAGGCTGGGAGAGGGCAACGCACCCGACCTTTACATTGGTGCCCCCACAATATGCTGGAACAACATGAGACGTAAATGAATAAGAACATGGGGGGGGAGGGGGGCACGGGCAACACATGTCACCTTAACACTTGGACTCCCATCATCTGCTTGAAAAGAGAGAGAAAAGAAAATGCAATAATAGAGATAAGAGACACTTTTTAAAAATAATGAATCCGGCCGGGCGCTGTGGCTCACGCCTGTAATCCTAGCTCTTGGGAGGCCGAGGCGGGCGGATTGCTCAAGGTCAGGAGTTCAAAACCAGCCTGAGCAAGAGCGAGACCCCGTCTCTACTATAAATAGAAAGAAATTAATTGGCCAACTGATATATATATAAAAAATTAGCGGGGCATGGTGGCGCATGCCTGCAGTCCCAGCTACCCGGGAGGCTGAGGCAGAAGGATCACTCGAGCCCAGGCGTTTGAAGTTGCTGTGAGCTAGGCTGACGCCACGGCACTCACTCTAGCCTGGGCAACAAACCGAGACTCTGTCTCAAAAAAAAAAAAAATGAATCCGAAGAGAAAAGTAAAAGGAGGCCTGTGGAGCAGGTCTGGGTGTGACTCCGGATCCCCGAACATCAGGTGCCACCACCAAAGATTCCTACGTGTAGCCCATAGAACCCCAAAAGCAACGGGAGGAGTTCTGGTCACATACTCCCTCAAAATGACATCCTGGCCTTCTTCTGGAACTCCCTCCCCTCTCAGACTCTCGAGGTTTCCTCCAGCGTGTCGGCTCCCACAGAGCAGACCTTTGGTCTGAGACCTGACAGTCCAGAAGCCACGCATGCTGCCGCGTGGCGGCGGTGTCACGGCTCGGGACAAGAGGAGGCCCCACGGTGCGGGCTGGGGCGCCAGGCACCGCGGCGGGCGCTGAGGGTGGGGGTCACCCCCACCCCGGGCCGCCCCCGCACTCCCAGAAACGCGACAGAACCAGAGGCAAAAAAAAAAAGAAGAAGCCTACGGCACCCGGTATTCCCGGGCGGTCTCCCATCCAAGTTCTAACCAGGCCCGACCCTGCTTAGCTTCCGAGACCAGACGGGATCGGGCGCGTTCGGGGTGGTGTGGCCGTGGACGGCGGAGGGCGCCCCTGCCCCGCTCAAGAAGCCGAGCCTCTCTGCGCTTCCCCGCCGCCTCCTCCCGCCCCAGGCCCCGCGCCGGGTCGGGCCTGTTGAGTTCGCCGGGCCGGGTCCCGCGGGCTCCGAGGGACGGGGGTGACAGGCGGGGCGGGCAGGGAGCGGCGGGCCGGGGTTGGGGGCTGTCTCTGTATACACACACACTCACACTCACTCACTCACTCACTCACTCACACTCACACAAGATGCGCCTCCACGGCTGGACCCGCCAAGGTGGAGCCCTTCAAGCCCCCCTCCTCTCCTTGCCTGGCCTCCTTCACCTCCCCGCCCCCCACCCCCAGCGCGCCGGGGCCGCTGACTGCGCACGGGCGGGAGGGGCGGGGCGCTCGCCCTTTGACCCCAGCCAGGGGCCGCCCTCCCCCACAACCCCTTCCAGCTGCTCCCCCCGCCCTGTTGCCCGGCGGCCGCCTATTCCCCCGGGCCAGGGCTGGGGCACAGCGCACGGGGGAGGGGAGCCAGTGTATGGGGCGTCTCTCTCTCTCGGGATGTGTCCCATGGGTGGGGTGGGGTGGCGTGGTTTGTGGGGCGCTGAAGAAATCAGTCCCCTCCATCTCCTCCCTCTGGAAAACACCCAAGCCCTTGGAGAACTGCCCGCACCTCTACCTACCGTGGGGGCCGGGACCCTCCTCTGTGTCCTCCTGTGGCCCAGTCCAAGGGGCCTGGGCCTGGCCGGGGCTGCATTGGACCCCGACCACCCTGGCGTGTGGACTCGCTAAAAATCGGCGATTAGATATTGGATTCCAGCGTCATTGAGGTCATTTCACTAATGAGTGCACCGCAAAGAGTTTCCTAATCCATCTGTGAGGGTGGCAACCGAAAGAGAATTTTAGAGCTGACGGAATAGGCGAGGAAAGGCATAGGAGATTTCCACACCCAGTAAGGAAGCCTTTCCCGAAGTGGAAGAAAGAAAGGAGCAAACAGAGACACCGGTAGCCCGCCCGGATCAGAGTCTGCCCCTGAGAGAAAGTACCCTGACCAGGTTCACCCGTGGGTGGGTCGCGAGCTAGCGGCATTCAGAAGAGCGAGGCCCGCAGTCTGTGCAGAAGACACCTGCACTCGGGTGTGTGTGGCGGCACAATTCACAAGCAGCTCCAGATGTTAAACCAAGGAGAAGCCAGGGAGTTCCCAACGCCCCAGGTGTCCTCAGCCCACGACTGGCTGCTGTGGGAATGCGAAGCCCGGCTCCTTGTCTCAGAGCGGGGCAACCAGGAGGTGTGATGTCCACCCCGGCGTTCCCAGGAGGATCAGACTGAAGCTGGGACTTGGCCTGAAAGTGTCCCCTCGCATGGCCACCCCCTTCCCCTTCCTGCTCCTCTACTCCTGGTGCCCCTCCATCCAGGGGCCAGACCTTAAAGAGTCACCCGCAAGAGAATCCTGGTCCCAAAGGAGCCTTCTGGGGGACCCCTGCTGAGAGAGGTTGTGGGCATGGCCCGCTGGGGCTCTGCCCGACCCAGGGCTGAGAGATGCAACCTCCCAGCTCTGGGTCCCTGCAGGAAGTGTTGGCAAGCACAGGGCCGGTCCTCCAAAGGCCCAGGTGCAGGGAGCCCAGGCCAAACAGCCTGTGGAAGAAGCCACATGCTGTGCCACCCCGGGGAACACGACTGCAGGCCACGGCCCTTCCCACCCCCTCCTCCTCCTCCTCCTCCTCCTCCTCCTCCTCCTCCTCCTCCAACCCCGCCCCCGCCCCCGCCCCCACATGGCACAGGGCCCAGAGACACCTCAGACACTTGCTACCCAAAGTGCAAAGGGCATCAGTTGCTCCTCCAAACCCCCCCCCAGCCCAGCAGACCGCGTTGTCCAGCCAGCCCCCGGGCCTCCCTGGGGTGCCCAGCACAAAAGTGCAGACACCCACCGGACCCTCAATCTCAGTTTTCGGATGTTTTTGCCACTCTGAGGACCCGCAGGCCAGCTGGGCCTTCTGGCAGGACAGAGAGCCCCGGAATCCGACGTGGAGAGCTGGGTATACGTCCCCATGAGGAGGCGGCCCCCACCTCCGCGGCTATCCCCTTGCGGGCAGCGGCAGCCGCGGGGCCTCAGAGAAGACACCAGGCTGGGCCCCCACGGCACAGCGGGAGCACGTCCCCCGCAGGCCACTTAGCGACGGCGGCCAGCCGGCGGACGGTTGGGTTGCGCGAGACGCTGCGGCCGCCCTGCTACCGGGTTCCTGGGAGGGCGTCCTGGAACCAGCGTCCACACCAAGCCCTTGGAAGGCCCAGGCGACGGAGGAGCCCCGTCAGGCAGGGGCCGAGGACGGTGACGGCCCGGGCGGGGAGGAGCGTGTCAGGCAGGGGCAGAGGACGGTGACAGGTGATAGGCCGGGCGGGAAGGAGTCAGTCAGGCAGGGGCCGTGGAGGAGACGGGCTGGGTAAGGGTTAGGGTTAGTGTCAGGGCACAAGTCACAATCGCAAAGACCTGGAAGCCACCCGAGTGCCCATCGACCCACGAGTGGGTAAGTAAAATGTGGCGCGTGGACACCACGGAGTGCTATTCGGCTATGAGGAGCAGCGGTGAGGGGGCACCTCTCGTGGTTCTCCTGGCCAGAGCTGGAACCCGTTCCAGTAAGCCAAGTATCCCAAGAATGGACACACGAGCACCACGTGCTCGCGCTCACCAGCAAATGGGTACGAACCGATGGACACCTAAGTGGACACAGAGGAATCACCTTCTTCGGGTGGGTGTCGGGCGGGTGGGGGGAGGGGATGGGCATACACATCCATTAGGAATGGGGTGGGTGCGCACCGACTGGGGGATGGGCGCACTTGAAGCTCTGACCCGAGGGGGGAGGCTGGGAGAGGGCAACGCACCCGACCTTAACATTGGTGCCCCCACAATATGCTGGAACAACATGAGAGGTAAATGAATAAGAACACGGGGGGGGGGAGGGGGGCACGGGCAACACATGTCACCTTAATACTTGGACTCCCATCATCTGCTTGAAAAGAGAGAGAAAAGAAAATGCAATAATAGAGATAAGAGACACTTTTTAAAAATAATGAATCCGGCCGGGCGCTGTGGCTCACGCCTGTAATCCTAGCTCTTGGGAGGCCGAGGCGGGCGGATTGCTCAAGGTCAGGAGTTCAAAACCAGCCTGAGCAAGAGCGAGACCCCGTCTCTACTATAAATAGAAAGAAATTAATTGGCCAACTGATATATATATAAAAAATTAGCGGGGCATGGTGGCGCATGCCTGCAGTCCCAGCTACCCGGGAGGCTGAGGCAGAAGGATCACTCGAGCCCAGGAGTTTGAAGTTGCTGTGAGCTAGGCTGACGCCACGGCACTCACTCTAGCCTGGGCAACAAACCGAGACTCTGTCTCAAAAAAAAAAAAAAAAAAAATGAATCCGAAGAGAAAAGTAAAAGGAGGCCTGTGGAGCAGGTCTGGGTGTGACTCCGGATCCCCGAACATCAGGTGCCACCACCAAAGATTCCTACGTGTAGCCCATAGAACCCCAAAAGCAACGGGAGGAGTTCTGGTCACATACTCCCTCAAAATGACATCCTGGCCTTCTTCTGGAACTCCCTCCCCTCTCAGACTCTCAAGGTTTCCTCCAGCGTGTCGGCTCCCACAGAGCAGACCTTTGGTCTGAGACCTGACAGTCCAGAAGCCACGCATGCTGCCGCGTGGCGGCGGTGTCACGGCTCGGGACAAGAGGAGGCCCCACGGTGCGGGCTGGGGCGCCAGGCACCGCGGCGGGCGCTGAGGGTGGGGGTCACCCCCACCCCGGGCCGCCCCCGCACTCCCAGAAACGCGACAGAACCAGAGGCAAAAAAAAAAAGAAGAAGCCTACGGCACCCGGTATTCCCGGGCGGTCTCCCATCCAAGTTCTAACCAGGCCCGACCCTGCTTAGCTTCCGAGACCAGACGGGATCGGGCGCGTTCGGGGTGGTGTGGCCGTGGACGGCGGAGGGCGCCCCTGCCCCGCTCAAGAAGCCGAGCCTCTCTGCGCTTCCCCGCCGCCTCCTCCCGCCCCAGGCCCCGCGCCGGGTCGGGCCTGTTGAGTTCGCCGGGCCGGGTCCCGCGGGCTCCGAGGGACGGGGGTGACAGGCGGGGCGGGCAGGGAGCGGCGGGCCGGGGTTGGGGGCTGTCTCTGTATACACACACACTCACACTCACTCACTCACTCACTCACTCACACTCACACAAGATGCGCCTCCACGGCTGGACCCGCCAAGGTGGAGCCCTTCAAGCCCCCCTCCTCTCCTTGCCTGGCCTCCTTCACCTCCCCGCCCCCCACCCCCAGCGCGCCGGGGCCGCTGACTGCGCACGGGCGGGAGGGGCGGGGCGCTCGCCCTTTGACCCCAGCCAGGGGCCGCCCTCCCCCACAACCCCTTCCAGCTGCTCCCCCCGCCCTGTTGCCCGGCGGCCGCCTATTCCCCCGGGCCAGGGCTGGGGCACAGCGCACGGGGGAGGGGAGCCAGTGTATGGGGCGTCTCTCTCTCTCGGGATGTGTCCCATGGGTGGGGTGGGGTGGCGTGGTTTGTGGGGCGCTGAAGAAATCAGTCCCCTCCATCTCCTCCCTCTGGAAAACACCCAAGCCCTTGGAGAACTGCCCGCACCTCTACCTACCGTGGGGGCCGGGACCCTCCTCTGTGTCCTCCTGTGGCCCAGTCCAAGGGGCCTGGGCCTGGCCGGGGCTGCATTGGACCCCGACCACCCTGGCGTGTGGACTCGCTAAAAATCGGCGATTAGATATTGGATTCCAGCGTCATTGAGGTCATTTCACTAATGAGTGCACCGCAAAGAGTTTCCTAATCCATCTGTGAGGGTGGCAACCGAAAGAGAATTTTAGAGCTGACGGAATAGGCGAGGAAAGGCATAGGAGATTTCCACACCCAGTAAGGAAGCCTTTCCCGAAGTGGAAGAAAGAAAGGAGCAAACAGAGACACCGGTAGCCCGCCCGGATCAGAGTCTGCCCCTGAGAGAAAGTACCCTGACCAGGTTCACCCGTGGGTGGGTCGCGAGCTAGCGGCATTCAGAAGAGCGAGGCCCGCAGTCTGTGCAGAAGACACCTGCACTCGGGTGTGTGTGGCGGCACAATTCACAAGCAGCTCCAGATGTTAAACCAAGGAGAAGCCAGGGAGTTCCCAACGCCCCAGGTGTCCTCAGCCCACGACTGGCTGCTGTGGGAATGCGAAGCCCGGCTCCTTGTCTCAGAGCGGGGCAACCAGGAGGTGTGATGTCCACCCCGGCGTTCCCAGGAGGATCAGACTGAAGCTGGGACTTGGCCTGAAAGTGTCCCCTCGCATGGCCACCCCCTTCCCCTTCCTGCTCCTCTACTCCTGGTGCCCCTCCATCCAGGGGCCAGACCTTAAAGAGTCACCCGCAAGAGAATCCTGGTCCCAAAGGAGCCTTCTGGGGGACCCCTGCTGAGAGAGGTTGTGGGCATGGCCCGCTGGGGCTCTGCCCGACCCAGGGCTGAGAGATGCAACCTCCCAGCTCTGGGTCCCTGCAGGAAGTGTTGGCAAGCACAGGGCCGGTCCTCCAAAGGCCCAGGTGCAGGGAGCCCAGGCCAAACAGCCTGTGGAAGAAGCCACATGCTGTGCCACCCCGGGGAACACGACTGCAGGCCACGGCCCTTCCCACCCCCTCCTCCTCCTCCTCCTCCTCCTCCTCCTCCTCCTCCTCCAACCCCGCCCCCGCCCCCGCCCCCACATGGCACAGGGCCCAGAGACACCTCAGACACTTGCTACCCAAAGTGCAAAGGGCATCAGTTGCTCCTCCAAACCCCCCCCCAGCCCAGCAGACCGCGTTGTCCAGCCAGCCCCCGGGCCTCCCTGGGGTGCCCAGCACAAAAGTGCAGACACCCACCGGACCCTCAATCTCAGTTTTCGGATGTTTTTGCCACTCTGAGGACCCGCAGGCCAGCTGGGCCTTCTGGCAGGACAGAGAGCCCCGGAATCCGACGTGGAGAGCTGGGTATACGTCCCCATGAGGAGGCGGCCCCCACCTCCGCGGCTATCCCCTTGCGGGCAGCGGCAGCCGCGGGGCCTCAGAGAAGACACCAGGCTGGGCCCCCACGGCACAGCGGGAGCACGTCCCCCGCAGGCCACTTAGCGACGGCGGCCAGCCGGCGGACGGTTGGGTTGCGCGAGACGCTGCGGCCGCCCTGCTACCGGGTTCCTGGGAGGGCGTCCTGGAACCAGCGTCCACACCAAGCCCTTGGAAGGCCCAGGCGACGGAGGAGCCCCGTCAGGCAGGGGCCGAGGACGGTGACGGCCCGGGCGGGGAGGAGCGTGTCAGGCAGGGGCAGAGGACGGTGACAGGTGATAGGCCGGGCGGGAAGGAGTCAGTCAGGCAGGGGCCGTGGAGGAGACGGGCTGGGTAAGGGTTAGGGTTAGTGTCAGGGCACAAGTCACAATCGCAAAGACCTGGAAGCCACCCGAGTGCCCATCGACCCACGAGTGGGTAAGTAAAATGTGGCGCGTGGACACCACGGAGTGCTATTCGGCTATGAGGAGCAGCGGTGAGGGGGCACCTCTCGTGGTTCTCCTGGCCAGAGCTGGAACCCGTTCCAGTAAGCCAAGTATCCCAAGAATGGACACACGAGCACCACGTGCTCGCGCTCACCAGCAAATGGGTACGAACCGATGGACACCTAAGTGGACACAGAGGAATCACCTTCTTCGGGTGGGTGTCGGGCGGGTGGGGGGAGGGGATGGGCATACACATCCATTAGGAATGGGGTGGGTGCGCACCGACTGGGGGATGGGCGCACTTGAAGCTCTGACCCGAGGGGGGAGGCTGGGAGAGGGCAACGCACCCGACCTTAACATTGGTGCCCCCACAATATGCTGGAACAACATGAGAGGTAAATGAATAAGAACACGGGGGGGGGGGAGGGGGGCACGGGCAACACATGTCACCTTAATACTTGGACTCCCATCATCTGCTTGAAAAGAGAGAGAAAAGAAAATGCAATAATAGAGATAAGAGACACTTTTTAAAAATAATGAATCCGGCCGGGCGCTGTGGCTCACGCCTGTAATCCTAGCTCTTGGGAGGCCGAGGCGGGCGGATTGCTCAAGGTCAGGAGTTCAAAACCAGCCTGAGCAAGAGCGAGACCCCGTCTCTACTATAAATAGAAAGAAATTAATTGGCCAACTGATATATATATAAAAAATTAGCGGGGCATGGTGGCGCATGCCTGCAGTCCCAGCTACCCGGGAGGCTGAGGCAGAAGGATCACTCGAGCCCAGGAGTTTGAAGTTGCTGTGAGCTAGGCTGACGCCACGGCACTCACTCTAGCCTGGGCAACAAACCGAGACTCTGTCTCAAAAAAAAAAAAAAAAAAAATGAATCCGAAGAGAAAAGTAAAAGGAGGCCTGTGGAGCAGGTCTGGGTGTGACTCCGGATCCCCGAACATCAGGTGCCACCACCAAAGATTCCTACGTGTAGCCCATAGAACCCCAAAAGCAACGGGAGGAGTTCTGGTCACATACTCCCTCAAAATGACATCCTGGCCTTCTTCTGGAACTCCCTCCCCTCTCAGACTCTCAAGGTTTCCTCCAGCGTGTCGGCTCCCACAGAGCAGACCTTTGGTCTGAGACCTGACAGTCCAGAAGCCACGCATGCTGCCGCGTGGCGGCGGTGTCACGGCTCGGGACAAGAGGAGGCCCCACGGTGCGGGCTGGGGCGCCAGGCACCGCGGCGGGCGCTGAGGGTGGGGGTCACCCCCACCCCGGGCCGCCCCCGCACTCCCAGAAACGCGACAGAACCAGAGGCAAAAAAAAAAAGAAGAAGCCTACGGCACCCGGTATTCCCGGGCGGTCTCCCATCCAAGTTCTAACCAGGCCCGACCCTGCTTAGCTTCCGAGACCAGACGGGATCGGGCGCGTTCGGGGTGGTGTGGCCGTGGACGGCGGAGGGCGCCCCTGCCCCGCTCAAGAAGCCGAGCCTCTCTGCGCTTCCCCGCCGCCTCCTCCCGCCCCAGGCCCCGCGCCGGGTCGGGCCTGTTGAGTTCGCCGGCCGGGTCCCGCGGGCTCCGAGGGACGGGGGTGACAGGCGGGGCGGGCAGGGAGCGGCGGGCCGGGGTTGGGGGCTGTCTCTGTATACACACACACTCACACTCACTCACTCACTCACTCACTCACACTCACACAAGATGCGCCTCCACGGCTGGACCCGCCAAGGTGGAGCCCTTCAAGCCCCCCTCCTCTCCTTGCCTGGCCTCCTTCACCTCCCCGCCCCCCACCCCCAGCGCGCCGGGGCCGCTGACTGCGCACGGGCGGGAGGGGCGGGGCGCTCGCCCTTTGACCCCAGCCAGGGGCCGCCCTCCCCCACAACCCCTTCCAGCTGCTCCCCCCGCCCTGTTGCCCGGCGGCCGCCTATTCCCCCGGGCCAGGGCTGGGGCACAGCGCACGGGGGAGGGGAGCCAGTGTATGGGGCGTCTCTCTCTCTCGGGATGTGTCCCATGGGTGGGGTGGGGTGGCGTGGTTTGTGGGGCGCTGAAGAAATCAGTCCCCTCCATCTCCTCCCTCTGGAAAACACCCAAGCCCTTGGAGAACTGCCCGCACCTCTACCTACCGTGGGGGCCGGGACCCTCCTCTGTGTCCTCCTGTGGCCCAGTCCAAGGGGCCTGGGCCTGGCCGGGGCTGCATTGGACCCCGACCACCCTGGCGTGTGGACTCGCTAAAAATCGGCGATTAGATATTGGATTCCAGCGTCATTGAGGTCATTTCACTAATGAGTGCACCGCAAAGAGTTTCCTAATCCATCTGTGAGGGTGGCAACCGAAAGAGAATTTTAGAGCTGACGGAATAGGCGAGGAAAGGCATAGGAGATTTCCACACCCAGTAAGGAAGCCTTTCCCGAAGTGGAAGAAAGAAAGGAGCAAACAGAGACACCGGTAGCCCGCCCGGATCAGAGTCTGCCCCTGAGAGAAAGTACCCTGACCAGGTTCACCCGTGGGTGGGTCGCGAGCTAGCGGCATTCAGAAGAGCGAGGCCCGCAGTCTGTGCAGAAGACACCTGCACTCGGGTGTGTGTGGCGGCACAATTCACAAGCAGCTCCAGATGTTAAACCAAGGAGAAGCCAGGGAGTTCCCAACGCCCCAGGTGTCCTCAGCCCACGACTGGCTGCTGTGGGAATGCGAAGCCCGGCTCCTTGTCTCAGAGCGGGGCAACCAGGAGGTGTGATGTCCACCCCGGCGTTCCCAGGAGGATCAGACTGAAGCTGGGACTTGGCCTGAAAGTGTCCCCTCGCATGGCCACCCCCTTCCCCTTCCTGCTCCTCTACTCCTGGTGCCCCTCCATCCAGGGGCCAGACCTTAAAGAGTCACCCGCAAGAGAATCCTGGTCCCAAAGGAGCCTTCTGGGGGACCCCTGCTGAGAGAGGTTGTGGGCATGGCCCGCTGGGGCTCTGCCCGACCCAGGGCTGAGAGATGCAACCTCCCAGCTCTGGGTCCCTGCAGGAAGTGTTGGCAAGCACAGGGCCGGTCCTCCAAAGGCCCAGGTGCAGGGAGCCCAGGCCAAACAGCCTGTGGAAGAAGCCACATGCTGTGCCACCCCGGGGAACACGACTGCAGGCCACGGCCCTTCCCACCCCCTCCTCCTCCTCCTCCTCCTCCTCCTCCTCCTCCAACCCCGCCCCCGCCCCCGCCCCCACATGGCACAGGGCCCAGAGACACCTCAGACACTTGCTACCCAAAGTGCAAAGGGCATCAGTTGCTCCTCCAAACCCCCCCCCAGCCCAGCAGACCGCGTTGTCCAGCCAGCCCCCGGGCCTCCCTGGGGTGCCCAGCACAAAAGTGCAGACACCCACCGGACCCTCAATCTAAGTTTTCGGATGTTTTTGCCACTCTGAGGACCCGCAGGCCAGCTGGGCCTTCTGGCAGGACAGAGAGCCCCGGAATCCGACGTGGAGAGCTGGGTATACGTCCCCATGAGGAGGCGGTCCCCACCTCCGCGGCTATCCCCTTGCGGGCAGCGGCAGCCGCGGGGCCTCAGAGAAGACACCAGGCTGGGCCCCCACGGCACAGCGGGAGCACGTCCCCCGCAGGCCACTTAGCGACGGCGGCCAGCCGGCGGACGGTTGGGTTGCGCGAGACGCTGCGGCCGCCCTGCTACCGGGTTCCTGGGAGGGCGTCCTGGAACCAGCGTCCACACCAAGCCCTTGGAAGGCCCAGGCGACGGAGGAGCCCCGTCAGGCAGGGGCCGAGGACGGTGACGGCCCGGGCGGGGAGGAGCGTGTCAGGCAGGGGCAGAGGACGGTGACAGGTGATAGGCCGGGCGGGAAGGAGTCAGTCAGGCAGGGGCCGTGGAGGAGACTGGCTGGGTAAGGGTTAGGGTTAGTGTCAGGGCACAAGTCACAATCGCAAAGACCTGGAAGCCACCCGAGTGCCCATCGACCCACGAGTGGGTAAGTAAAATGTGGCCCGTGGACACCACGGAGTGCTATTCGGCTATGAGGAGCAGCGGTGAGGGGGCACCTCTCGTGGTTCTCCTGGCCAGAGCTGGAACCCGTTCCAGTAAGCCAAGTATCCCAAGAATGGACACACGAGCACCACGTGCTCTCGCTCACCAGCAAATGGGTACGAACCGATGGACACCTAAGTGGACACAGAGGAATCACCTTCTTCGGGTGGGTGTCGGGCGGGTGGGGGGAGGGGATGGGCATACACATCCATTAGGAATGGGGTGGGTACGCACCGACTGGGGGATGGGCGCACTTGAAGCTCTGACCCGAGGGGGGAGGCTGGGAGAGGGCAACGCACCCGACCTTTACATTGGTGCCCCCACAATATGCTGGAACAACATGAGACGTAAATGAATAAGAACATGGGGGGGGAGGGGGGCACGGGCAACACATGTCACCTTAACACTTGGACTCCCATCATCTGCTTGAAAAGAGAGAGAAAAGAAAATGCAATAATAGAGATAAGAGACACTTTTTAAAAATAATGAATCCGGCCGGGCGCTGTGGCTCACGCCTGTAATCCTAGCTCTTGGGAGGCCGAGGCGGGCGGATTGCTCAAGGTCAGGAGTTCAAAACCAGCCTGAGCAAGAGCGAGACCCCGTCTCTACTATAAATAGAAAGAAATTAATTGGCCAACTGATATATATATAAAAAATTAGCGGGGCATGGTGGCGCATGCCTGCAGTCCCAGCTACCCGGGAGGCTGAGGCAGAAGGATCACTCGAGCCCAGGCGTTTGAAGTTGCTGTGAGCTAGGCTGACGCCACGGCACTCACTCTAGCCTGGGCAACAAACCGAGACTCTGTCTCAAAAAAAAAAAAAATGAATCCGAAGAGAAAAGTAAAAGGAGGCCTGTGGAGCAGGTCTGGGTGTGACTCCGGATCCCCGAACATCAGGTGCCACCACCAAAGATTCCTACGTGTAGCCCATAGAACCCCAAAAGCAACGGGAGGAGTTCTGGTCACATACTCCCTCAAAATGACATCCTGGCCTTCTTCTGGAACTCCCTCCCCTCTCAGACTCTCGAGGTTTCCTCCAGCGTGTCGGCTCCCACAGAGCAGACCTTTGGTCTGAGACCTGACTGTCCAGAAGCCAGGCATGCTGCCGCGTGGCGGCGGTGTCACGGCTCGGGACAAGAGGAAGCCCCACGGTGCGGGCTGGGGCGCCAGGCACCGCGGCGGGCGCCGAGGGTGGGGGTCACCCCCACCCCGGGCCGCCCCCGCACTCCCAGAAACGCGACAGAACCAGAGGCAAAAAAAAAAAAGAAGAAGCCTACGGCACCCGGTATTCCGGGGCGGTCTCCCATCCAAGTTCTAACCAGGCCCGACCCTGCTTAGCTTCCGAGACCAGACGGGATCGGGCGCGTTCGGGGTGGTGTGGCCGTGGACGGCGGAGGGCGCCCCTGCCCCGCTCAAGAAGCCGAGCCTCTCTGCGCTTCCCCGCCGCCTCCTCCCGCCCCAGGCCCCGCGCCGGGTCGGGCCTGTTGAGTTCGCCGGCCGGGTCCCGCGGGCTCTGAGGGACGGGGGTGACAGGCGGGGCGGGCAGGGAGCGGCGGGCCGGGGTTGGGGGCTGTCTCTGTATACACACACACTCACACTCACACTCACTCACTCACTCACACTCACACTCACACAAGATGCGCCTCCACGGCTGGACCCGCCAAGGTGGAGACCTTCAAGCCCCCCTCCTCTCCTCGCCTGGCCTCCTTCACCTCCCCGCCCCCCACCCCCAGCGCGCCGGGGCCGCTGACTGCGCACGGGCGGGAGGGGCGGGGCGCTCGCCCTTTGACCCCAGCCAGGGGCGGCCCTCCCCCACAACCCCTTTCAGCTGCGCCCCCCACCCTGTGGCCTGGCGGCCGCCTATTCCCCCGGGCCAGGGCTGGGGCACAGCGCACGGGGGAGGGGAGCCAGTGTATGGGGCGTCTCTCTCTCTCGGGATGTGTCCCATGGGTGGGGTGGGGTGGCGTGGTTTGTGGGGCGCTGAAGAAATCAGTCCCCTCCATCTCCTCCCTCTGGAAAACACCCAAGCCCTTGGAGAACTGCCCGCACCGCTACCGTGGGGGCCGGGACCCTCCTCTGTGTCCTCCTGTGGCCCAGTCCAAGGGGCCTGGGCCTGGCCGGGGCTGCATTGGACCCCAACCACCCTGGCGTGTGGACTCGCTTAAAAATCGGCGATTAGATATTGGATTCCAGCGTCATTGAGGTCATTTCACTAATGAGTGCACCGCAAAGAGTTTCCTAATCCATCTGTGAGGGTGGCAACTGAAAGAGAATTTTAGAGCTGACAGGATAGGCGAGGAAAGGCATAGGAGATTTCCACACCCAGTAAGGAAGCCTTTCCCGAAGTGGAAGAAAGAAAGGAGCAAACAGAGACACCGGTAGCCCGCCCGGATCAGAGTCTGCCCCCGAGAGAAAGTACCCTGACCAGGTTCACCCGTGGGTGGGTCGCGAGCTAGCGGCATTCAGAAGAGCGAGGCCCGCAGTCTGTGCAGAAGACACCTGCACTCGGGTGTGTGTGGCGGCACAATTCACAAGCAGCTCCAGATGTTAATCCAAGGAGAAGCCAGGGAGTTCCCAACGCCCCAGGTGTCCTCAGCCCACGACTGGCTGCTGTGGGAATGCGAAGCCCGGCTCCTTGTCTCAGAGCGGGGCAACCAGGAGGTGTGATGTCCACCCCGGCGTTCCCAGGAGGATCAGACTGAAGCTGGGACTTGGCCTGAAAGTGTCCCCTCGCATGGCCACCCCCTTCCCCTTCCTGCTCCTCTACTCCTGGTGCCCCTCCATCCAGGGGCCAGACCTTAAAGAGTCACCCGCAAGAGAATCCTGGTCCCAAAGGAGCCTTCTGGGGGACCCCTGCTGAGAGAGGTTGTGGGCATGGCCCGCTGGGGCTCTGCCCGACCCAGGGCTGAGAGATGCAACCTCCCAGCTCTGGGTCCCTGCAGGAAGTGTTGGCAAGCACAGGGCCAGTCCTCCAAAGGCCCAGGTGCAGGGAGCCCAGGCCAAGCAGCCTGTGGAAGAAGCCACATGCTGTGCCACCCCGGGGAACACGACTGCAGGCCAAGGCCCTTCCCACCTCCTCCTCCTCCTCCTCCTCCTCCTCCTCCTCCTCCCACCCCGCCCCCGCCCCCGCCCCCACATGGCACAGGGCCCAGAGACACCTCAGACACTTGCTACCCAAAGTGCAAAGGGCATCAGTTGCTCCTCCAAACCCCCCCCCTGCCCAGCAGACCGCGTTGTCCAGCCAGCCCCCGGGCCTCCCTGGGGTGCCCAGCACAAAAGTGCAGACACCCACCGGACCCTCCATCTCAGTTTTCGGATGTTTTTGCCACTCTAAGGACCCGCAGGCCAGCTGGGCCTTCTGGCAGGACAGAGAGCCCCGGAATCCGACTTGGACAGCTGGGTATAAGTCCCCATGAGGAGGCGGTCCCCACCTCCGCGGCTATCCCCTTGCGGGGAGCGGCAGCCGCGGGGCCTCAGAGAAGACACCAGGCTGGGCCCCCACGGCACAGCGGGAGCACGTCCCCCGCAGGCCACTTAGCGACGGCGGCCAGCCGGCGGACGGTTGGGTTGCGCGAGACGCTGCGGCCGCCCTGCTACCGGGTTCCTGGGAGGGCGTCCTGGAACCAGCGTCCACACCAAGCCCTTGGAAGGCCCAGGCGACGGAGGAGCCCCGTCAGGCAGGGGCCGAGGACGGTGACGGCCCGGGCGGGGAGGAGCGTGTCAGGCAGGGGCAGAGGACGGTGACAGGTGATAGGCCGGGCGGGAAGGAGTCAGTCAGGCAGGGGCCGTGGAGGAGACTGGCTGGGTAAGGGTTAGGGTTAGTGTCAGGGCACAAGTCACAATCGCAAAGTCCTGGAAGCCACCCGAGTGCCCATCGACCCACGAGTGGGTAAGTAAAATGTGGCCCGTGGACACCACGGAGTGCTATTCGGCTATGAGGAGCAGCGGTGAGGGGGCACCTCTTGTGGTTCTCCTGGCCAGAGCTGGAACCCGTTCCAGTAAGCCAGGTATCCCAAGAATGGACACACGAGCACCACGTGAGCGCGCTCACCAGCAAATGGGTACGAACCGATGGACACCTAAGTGGACACAGAGGAATCACCTTCTTCGGGTGGGTGTCGGGCGGGTGGGGGGAGGGGATGGGCATACACATCCATTAGGAATGCGGTGGGTACGCACCGACTGGGGGATGGGCGCACTTGAAGCTCTGACCCGAGGGGGGAGGCTGGGAGAGGGCAACGCACCCGACCTTTACATTGGTGCCCCCACAATATGCTGGAACAACATGAGACGTAAATGAATAAGAACATGGGGGGGGAGGGGGGCACGGGCAACACATGTCACCTTAACACTTGGACTCCCATCATCTGCTTGAAAAGAGAGAGAAAAGAAAATGCAATAATAGAGATAAGAGACACTTTTTAAAAATAATGAATCCGGCCGGGCGCTGTGGCTCACGCCTGTAATCCTAGCTCTTGGGAGGCCGAGGCGGGCGGATTGCTCAAGGTCAGGAGTTCAAAACCAGCCTGAGCAAGAGCGAGACCCCGTCTCTACTATAAATAGAAAGAAATTAATTGGCCAACTGATATATATATAAAAAATTAGCGGGGCATGGTGGCGCATGCCTGCAGTCCCAGCTACCCGGGAGGCTGAGGCAGAAGGATCACTCGAGCCCAGGCGTTTGAAGTTGCTGTGAGCTAGGCTGACGCCACGGCACTCACTCTAGCCTGGGCAACAAACCGAGACTCTGTCTCAAAAAAAAAAAAAAAAAAAAAAATGAATCCGAAGAGAAAAGTAAAAGGAGGCCTGTGGAGCAGGTCTGGGTGTGACTCCGGATCCCCGAACATCAGGTGCCACCACCAAAGATTCCTACGTGTAGCCCATAGAACCCCAAAAGCAACGGGAGGAGTTCTGGTCACATACTCCCTCAAAATGACATCCTGGCCTTCTTCTGGAACTCCCTCCCCTCTCAGACTCTCGAGGTTTCCTCCAGCGTGTCGGCTCCCACAGAGCAGACCTTTGGTCTGAGACCTGACTGTCCAGAAGCCAGGCATGCTGCCGCGTGGCGGCGGTGTCACGGCTCGGGACAAGAGGAGGCCCCACGGTGCGGGCTGGGGCGCCAGGCACCGCGGCGGGCGCCGAGGGTGGGGGTCACCCCCACCCCGGGCCGCCCCCGCACTCCCAGAAACGCGACAGAACCAGAGGCAAAAAAAAAAAAGAAGAAGCCTACGGCACCCGGTATTCCCGGGCGGTCTCCCATCCAAGTTCTAACCAGGCCCGACCCTGCTTAGCTTCCGAGACCAGACGGGATCGGGCGCGTTCGGGGTGGTGTGGCCGTGGACGGCGGAGGGCGCCCCTGCCCCGCTCAAGAAGCCGAGCCTCTCTGCGCTTCCCCGCCGCCTCCTCCCGCCCCAGGCCCCGCGCCGGGTCGGGCCTGTTGAGTTCGCCGGGCCGGGTCCCGCGGGCTCCGAGGGACGGGGGTGACAGGCGGGGCGGGCAGGGAGCGGCGGGCCGGGGTTGGGGGCTGTCTCTGTATACACACACACTCACACTCACACTCACTCACTCACTCACACTCACACAAGATGCGCCTCCACGGCTGGACCCGCCAAGGTGGAGCCCTTCAAGCCCCCCTCCTCTCCTTGCCTGGCCTCCTTCACCTCCCCGCCCCCCACCCCCAGCGCGCCGGGGCCGCTGACTGCGCACGGGCGGGAGGGGCGGGGCGCTCGCCCTTTGACCCCAGCCAGGGGCCGCCCTCCCCCACAACCCCTTCCAGCTGCTCCCCCCGCCCTGTTGCCCGGCGGCCGCCTATTCCCCCGGGCCAGGGCTGGGGCACAGCGCACGGGGGAGGGGAGCCAGTGTATGGGGCGTCTCTCTCTCTCGGGATGTGTCCCATGGGTGGGGTGGGGTGGCGTGGTTTGTGGGGCGCTGAAGAAATCAGTCCCCTCCATCTCCTCCCTCTGGAAAACACCCAAGCCCTTGGAGAACTGCCCGCACCTCTACCTACCGTGGGGGCCGGGACCCTCCTCTGTGTCCTCCTGTGGCCCAGTCCAAGGGGCCTGGGCCTGGCCGGGGCTGCATTGGACCCCGACCACCCTGGCGTGTGGACTCGCTAAAAATCGGCGATTAGATATTGGATTCCAGCGTCATTGAGGTCATTTCACTAATGAGTGCACCGCAAAGAGTTTCCTAATCCATCTGTGAGGGTGGCAACCGAAAGAGAATTTTAGAGCTGAGGGAATAGGCGAGGAAAGGCATAGGAGATTTCCACACCCAGTAAGGAAGCCTTTCCCGAAGTGGAAGAAAGAAAGGAGCAAACAGAGACACCGGTAGCCCGCCCGGATCAGAGTCTGCCCCTGAGAGAAAGTACCCTGACCAGGTTCACCCGTGGGTGGGTCGCGAGCTAGCGGCATTCAGAAGAGCGAGGCCCGCAGTCTGTGCAGAAGACACCTGCACTCGGGTGTGTGTGGCGGCACAATTCACAAGCAGCTCCAGATGTTAAACCAAGGAGAAGCCAGGGAGTTCCCAACGCCCCAGGTGTCCTCAGCCCACGACTGGCTGCTGTGGGAATGCGAAGCCCGGCTCCTTGTCTCAGAGCGGGGCAACCAGGAGGTGTGATGTCCACCCCGGCGTTCCCAGGAGGATCAGACTGAAGCTGGGACTTGGCCTGAAAGTGTCCCCTCGCATGGCCACCCCCTTCCCCTTCCTGCTCCTCTACTCCTGGTGCCCCTCCATCCAGGGGCCAGACCTTAAAGAGTCACCCGCAAGAGAATCCTGGTCCCAAAGGAGCCTTCTGGGGGACCCCTGCTGAGAGAGGTTGTGGGCATGGCCCGCTGGGGCTCTGCCCGACCCAGGGCTGAGAGATGCAACCTCCCAGCTCTGGGTCCCTGCAGGAAGTGTTGGCAAGCACAGGGCCGGTCCTCCAAAGGCCCAGGTGCAGGGAGCCCAGGCCAAACAGCCTGTGGAAGAAGCCACATGCTGTGCCACCCCGGGGAACACGACTGCAGGCCACGGCCCTTCCCACCCCCTCCTCCTCCTCCTCCTCCTCCTCCTCCTCCTCCTCCTCCTCCTCCAACCCCGCCCCCGCCCCCGCCCCCACATGGCACAGGGCCCAGAGACACCTCAGACACTTGCTACCCAAAGTGCAAAGGGCATCAGTTGCTCCTCCAAACCCCCCCCCAGCCCAGCAGACCGCGTTGTCCAGCCAGCCCCCGGGCCTCCCTGGGGTGCCCAGCACAAAAGTGCAGACACCCACCGGACCCTCAATCTCAGTTTTCGGATGTTTTTGCCACTCTGAGGACCCGCAGGCCAGCTGGGCCTTCTGGCAGGACAGAGAGCCCCGGAATCCGACGTGGAGAGCTGGGTATACGTCCCCATGAGGAGGCGGCCCCCACCTCCGCGGCTATCCCCTTGCGGGCAGCGGCAGCCGCGGGGCCTCAGAGAAGACACCAGGCTGGGCCCCCACGGCACAGCGGGAGCACGTCCCCCGCAGGCCACTTAGCGACGGCGGCCAGCCGGCGGACGGTTGGGTTGCGCGAGACGCTGCGGCCGCCCTGCTACCGGGTTCCTGGGAGGGCGTCCTGGAACCAGCGTCCACACCAAGCCCTTGGAAGGCCCAGGCGACGGAGGAGCCCCGTCAGGCAGGGGCCGAGGACGGTGACGGCCCGGGCGGGGAGGAGCGTGTCAGGCAGGGGCAGAGGACGGTGACAGGTGATAGGCCGGGCGGGAAGGAGTCAGTCAGGCAGGGGCCGTGGAGGAGACGGGCTGGGTAAGGGTTAGGGTTAGTGTCAGGGCACAAGTCACAATCGCAAAGACCTGGAAGCCACCCGAGTGCCCATCGACCCACGAGTGGGTAAATAAAATGTGGCGCGTGGACACCACGGAGTGCTATTCGGCTATGAGGAGCAGCGGTGAGGGGGCACCTCTCGTGGTTCTCCTGGCCAGAGCTGGAACCCGTTCCAGTAAGCCAAGTATCCCAAGAATGGACACACGAGCACCACGTGCTCGCGCTCACCAGCAAATGGGTACGAACCGATGGACACCTAAGTGGACACAGAGGAATCACCTTCTTCGGGTGGGTGTCGGGCGGGTGGGGGGAGGGGATGGGCATACACATCCATTAGGAATGGGGTGGGTGCGCACCGACTGGGGGATGGGCGCACTTGAAGCTCTGACCCGAGGGGGGAGGCTGGGAGAGGGCAACGCACCCGACCTTAACATTGGTGCCCCCACAATATGCTGGAACAACATGAGAGGTAAATGAATAAGAACACGGGGGGGGGAGGGGGGCACGGGCAACACATGTCACCTTAATACTTGGACTCCCATCATCTGCTTGAAAAGAGAGAGAAAAGAAAATGCAATAATAGAGATAAGAGACACTTTTTTTTTTTTTATTTATTTTTTTTTTTTTGAGTAGTATTCCATTGTAAAGAGACACTTTTTAAAAATAATGAATCCGGCCGGGCGCTGTGGCTCACGCCTGTAATCCTAGCTCTTGGGAGGCCGAGGCGGGCGGATTGCTCAAGGTCAGGAGTTCAAAACCAGCCTGAGCAAGAGCGAGACCCCGTCTCTACTATAAATAGAAAGAAATTAATTGGCCAACTGATATATATATAAAAAATTAGCGGGGCATGGTGGCGCATGCCTGCAGTCCCAGCTACCCGGGAGGCTGAGGCAGAAGGATCACTCGAGCCCAGGCGTTTGAAGTTGCTGTGAGCTAGGCTGACGCCACGGCACTCACTCTAGCCTGGGCAACAAACCGAGACTCTGTCTCAAAAAAAAAAAAAAAAAAAAAATGAATCCGAAGAGAAAAGTAAAAGGAGGCCTGTGGAGCAGGTCTGGGTGTGACTCCGGATCCCCGAACATCAGGTGCCACCACCAAAGATTCCTACGTGTAGCCCATAGAACCCCAAAAGCAACGGGAGGAGTTCTGGTCACATACTCCCTCAAAATGACATCCTGGCCTTCTTCTGGAACTCCCTCCCCTCTCAGACTCTCAAGGTTTCCTCCAGCGTGTCGGCTCCCACAGAGCAGACCTTTGGTCTGAGACCTGACAGTCCAGAAGCCACGCATGCTGCCGCGTGGCGGCGGTGTCACGGCTCGGGACAAGAGGAGGCCCCACGGTGCGGGCTGGGGCGCCAGGCACCGCGGCGGGCGCTGAGGGTGGGGGTCACCCCCACCCCGGGCCGCCCCCGCACTCCCAGAAACGCGACAGAACCAGAGGCAAAAAAAAAAAGAAGAAGCCTACGGCACCCGGTATTCCCAGGCCCGACCCTGCTTAGCTTCCGAGATCAGACGAGATGGGGCGCGTTCGGGGTGGTGTGGCCGTGGACGGCGGAGGGCGCCCCTGCCCCGCTCAAGAAGCCGAGCCTCTCTGCGCTTCCCCGCCGCCTCCTCCCGCCCCAGGCCCCGCGCCGGGTCGGGCCTGTTGAGTTCGCCGGGCCGGGTCCCGCGGGCTCCGAGGGACGGGGGTGACAGGCGGGGCGGGCAGGGAGCGGCGGGCCGGGGTTGGGGGCTGTCTCTGTATACACACACACTCACACTCACACTCACTCACTCACTCACACTCACACAAGATGCGCCTCCACGGCTGGACCCGCCAAGGTGGAGCCCTTCAAGCCCCCCTCCTCTCCTTGCCTGGCCTCCTTCACCTCCCCGCCCCCCACCCCCAGCGCGCCGGGGCCGCTGACTGCGCACGGGCGGGAGGGGCGGGGCGCTCGCCCTTTGACCCCAGCCAGGGGCCGCCCTCCCCCACAACCCCTTCCAGCTGCTCCCCCCGCCCTGTTGCCCGGCGGCCGCCTATTCCCCCGGGTCAGGGCTGGGGCACAGCGCACGGGGGAGGGGAGCCAGTGTATGGGGCGTCTCTCTCTCTCGGGATGTGTCCCATGGGTGGGGTGGGGTGGCGTGGTTTGTGGGGCGCTGAAGAAATCAGTCCCCTCCATCTCCTCCCTCTGGAAAACACCCAAGCCCTTGGAGAACTGCCCGCACCTCTACCTACCGTGGGGGCCGGGACCCTCCTCTGTGTCCTCCTGTGGCCCAGTCCAAGGGGCCTGGGCCTGGCCGGGGCTGCATTGGACCCCGACCACCCTGGCGTGTGGACTCGCTAAAAATCGGCGATTAGATATTGGATTCCAGCGTCATTGAGGTCATTTCACTAATGAGTGCACCGCAAAGAGTTTCCTAATCCATCTGTGAGGGTGGCAACCGAAAGAGAATTTTAGAGCTGAGGGAATAGGCGAGGAAAGGCATAGGAGATTTCCACACCCAGTAAGGAAGCCTTTCCCGAAGTGGAAGAAAGAAAGGAGCAAACAGAGACACCGGTAGCCCGCCCGGATCAGAGTCTGCCCCTGAGAGAAAGTACCCTGACCAGGTTCACCCGTGGGTGGGTCGCGAGCTAGCGGCATTCAGAAGAGCGAGGCCCGCAGTCTGTGCAGAAGACACCTGCACTCGGGTGTGTGTGGCGGCACAATTCACAAGCAGCTCCAGATGTTAAACCAAGGAGAAGCCAGGGAGTTCCCAACGCCCCAGGTGTCCTCAGCCCACGACTGGCTGCTGTGGGAATGCGAAGCCCGGCTCCTTGTCTCAGAGCGGGGCAACCAGGAGGTGTGATGTCCACCCCGGCGTTCCCAGGAGGATCAGACTGAAGCTGGGACTTGGCCTGAAAGTGTCCCCTCGCATGGCCACCCCCTTCCCCTTCCTGCTCCTCTACTCCTGGTGCCCCTCCATCCAGGGGCCAGACCTTAAAGAGTCACCCGCAAGAGAATCCTGGTCCCAAAGGAGCCTTCTGGGGGACCCCTGCTGAGAGAGGTTGTGGGCATGGCCCGCTGGGGCTCTGCCCGACCCAGGGCTGAGAGATGCAACCTCCCAGCTCTGGGTCCCTGCAGGAAGTGTTGGCAAGCACAGGGCCGGTCCTCCAAAGGCCCAGGTGCAGGGAGCCCAGGCCAAACAGCCTGTGGAAGAAGCCACATGCTGTGCCACCCCGGGGAACACGACTGCAGGCCACGGGCCTTCCCACCCCCTCCTCCTCCTCTTCCTCCTCCTCCTCCTCCTCCTCCTCCTCCTCCAACCCCGCCCCCGCCCCCGCCCCCACATGGCACAGGGCCCAGAGACACCTCAGACACTTGCTACCCAAAGTGCAAAGGGCATCAGTTGCTCCTCCAAACCCCCCCCCAGCCCAGCAGACCGCGTTGTCCAGCCAGCCCCCGGGCCTCCCTGGGGTGCCCAGCACAAAAGTGCAGACACCCACCGGACCCTCAATCTCAGTTTTCGGATGTTTTTGCCACTCTGAGGACCCGCAGGCCAGCTGGGCCTTCTGGCAGGACAGAGAGCCCCGGAATCCGACGTGGAGAGCTGGGTATACGTCCCCATGAGGAGGCGGCCCCCACCTCCGCGGCTATCCCCTTGCGGGCAGCAGCAGCCGCGGGGCCTCAGAGAAGACACCAGGCTGGGCCCCCACGGCACAGCGGGAGCACGTCCCCCGCAGGCCACTTAGCGACGGCGGCCAGCCGGCGGACGGTTGGGTTGCGCGAGACGCTGCGGCCGCCCTGCTACCGGGTTCCTGGGAGGGCGTCCTGGAACCAGCGTCCACACCAAGCCCTTGGAAGGCCCAGGCGACGGAGGAGCCCCGTCAGGCAGGGGCCGAGGACGGTGACGGCCCGGGCGGGGAGGAGCGTGTCAGGCAGGGGCAGAGGACGGTGACAGGTGATAGGCCGGGCGGGAAGGAGTCAGTCAGGCAGGGGCCGTGGAGGAGACGGGCTGGGTAAGGGTTAGGGTTAGTGTCAGGGCACAAGTCACAATCGCAAAGACCTGGAAGCCACCCGAGTGCCCATCGACCCACGAGTGGGTAAATAAAATGTGGCGCGTGGACACCACGGAGTGCTATTCGGCTATGAGGAGCAGCGGTGAGGGGGCACCTCTCGTGGTTCTCCTGGCCAGAGCTGGAACCCGTTCCAGTAAGCCAAGTATCCCAAGAATGGACACACGAGCACCACGTGCTCGCGCTCACCAGCAAATGGGTACGAACCGATGGACACCTAAGTGGACACAGAGGAATCACCTTCTTCGGGTGGGTGTCGGGCGGGTGGGGGGAGGGGATGGGCATACACATCCATTAGGAATGGGGTGGGTGCGCACCGACTGGGGGATGGGCGCACTTGAAGCTCTGACCCGAGGGGGGAGGCTGGGAGAGGGCAACGCACCCGACCTTAACATTGGTGCCCCCACAATATGCTGGAACAACATGAGAGGTAAATGAATAAGAACACGGGGGGGGGAGGGGGGCACGGGCAACACATGTCACCTTAATACTTGGACTCCCATCATCTGCTTGAAAAGAGAGAGAAAAGAAAATGCAATAATAGAGATAAGAGACACTTTTTTTTTTTTTATTTATTTTTTTTTTTTTGAGTAGTATTCCATTGTAAAGAGACACTTTTTAAAAATAATGAATCCGGCCGGGCGCTGTGGCTCACGCCTGTAATCCTAGCTCTTGGGAGGCCGAGGCGGGCGGATTGCTCAAGGTCAGGAGTTCAAAACCAGCCTGAGCAAGAGCGAGACCCCGTCTCTACTATAAATAGAAAGAAATTAATTGGCCAACTGATATATATATAAAAAATTAGCGGGGCATGGTGGCGCATGCCTGCAGTCCCAGCTACCCGGGAGGCTGAGGCAGAAGGATCACTCGAGCCCAGGCGTTTGAAGTTGCTGTGAGCTAGGCTGACGCCACGGCACTCACTCTAGCCTGGGCAACAAACCGAGACTCTGTCTCAAAAAAAAAAAAAAAAAAAAAATGAATCCGAAGAGAAAAGTAAAAGGAGGCCTGTGGAGCAGGTCTGGGTGTGACTCCGGATCCCCGAACATCAGGTGCCACCACCAAAGATTCCTACGTGTAGCCCATAGAACCCCAAAAGCAACGGGAGGAGTTCTGGTCACATACTCCCTCAAAATGACATCCTGGCCTTCTTCTGGAACTCCCTCCCCTCTCAGACTCTCAAGGTTTCCTCCAGCGTGTCGGCTCCCACAGAGCAGACCTTTGGTCTGAGACCTGACAGTCCAGAAGCCACGCATGCTGCCGCGTGGCGGCGGTGTCACGGCTCGGGACAAGAGGAGGCCCCACGGTGCGGGCTGGGGCGCCAGGCACCGCGGCGGGCGCTGAGGGTGGGGGTCACCCCCACCCCGGGCCGCCCCCGCACTCCCAGAAACGCGACAGAACCAGAGGCAAAAAAAAAAAGAAGAAGCCTACGGCACCCGGTATTCCCAGGCCCGACCCTGCTTAGCTTCCGAGATCAGACGAGATGGGGCGCGTTCGGGGTGGTGTGGCCGTGGACGGCGGAGGGCGCCCCTGCCCCGCTCAAGAAGCCGAGCCTCTCTGCGCTTCCCCGCCGCCTCCTCCCGCCCCAGGCCCCGCGCCGGGTCGGGCCTGTTGAGTTCGCCGGGCCGGGTCCCGCGGGCTCCGAGGGACGGGGGTGACAGGCGGGGCGGGCAGGGAGCGGCGGGCCGGGGTTGGGGGCTGTCTCTGTATACACACACACTCACACTCACACTCACTCACTCACTCACACTCACACAAGATGCGCCTCCACGGCTGGACCCGCCAAGGTGGAGCCCTTCAAGCCCCCCTCCTCTCCTTGCCTGGCCTCCTTCACCTCCCCGCCCCCCACCCCCAGCGCGCCGGGGCCGCTGACTGCGCACGGGCGGGAGGGGCGGGGCGCTCGCCCTTTGACCCCAGCCAGGGGCCGCCCTCCCCCACAACCCCTTCCAGCTGCTCCCCCCGCCCTGTTGCCCGGCGGCCGCCTATTCCCCCGGGTCAGGGCTGGGGCACAGCGCACGGGGGAGGGGAGCCAGTGTATGGGGCGTCTCTCTCTCTCGGGATGTGTCCCATGGGTGGGGTGGGGTGGCGTGGTTTGTGGGGCGCTGAAGAAATCAGTCCCCTCCATCTCCTCCCTCTGGAAAACACCCAAGCCCTTGGAGAACTGCCCGCACCTCTACCTACCGTGGGGGCCGGGACCCTCCTCTGTGTCCTCCTGTGGCCCAGTCCAAGGGGCCTGGGCCTGGCCGGGGCTGCATTGGACCCCGACCACCCTGGCGTGTGGACTCGCTAAAAATCGGCGATTAGATATTGGATTCCAGCGTCATTGAGGTCATTTCACTAATGAGTGCACCGCAAAGAGTTTCCTAATCCATCTGTGAGGGTGGCAACCGAAAGAGAATTTTAGAGCTGAGGGAATAGGCGAGGAAAGGCATAGGAGATTTCCACACCCAGTAAGGAAGCCTTTCCCGAAGTGGAAGAAAGAAAGGAGCAAACAGAGACACCGGTAGCCCGCCCGGATCAGAGTCTGCCCCTGAGAGAAAGTACCCTGACCAGGTTCACCCGTGGGTGGGTCGCGAGCTAGCGGCATTCAGAAGAGCGAGGCCCGCAGTCTGTGCAGAAGACACCTGCACTCGGGTGTGTGTGGCGGCACAATTCACAAGCAGCTCCAGATGTTAAACCAAGGAGAAGCCAGGGAGTTCCCAACGCCCCAGGTGTCCTCAGCCCACGACTGGCTGCTGTGGGAATGCGAAGCCCGGCTCCTTGTCTCAGAGCGGGGCAACCAGGAGGTGTGATGTCCACCCCGGCGTTCCCAGGAGGATCAGACTGAAGCTGGGACTTGGCCTGAAAGTGTCCCCTCGCATGGCCACCCCCTTCCCCTTCCTGCTCCTCTACTCCTGGTGCCCCTCCATCCAGGGGCCAGACCTTAAAGAGTCACCCGCAAGAGAATCCTGGTCCCAAAGGAGCCTTCTGGGGGACCCCTGCTGAGAGAGGTTGTGGGCATGGCCCGCTGGGGCTCTGCCCGACCCAGGGCTGAGAGATGCAACCTCCCAGCTCTGGGTCCCTGCAGGAAGTGTTGGCAAGCACAGGGCCGGTCCTCCAAAGGCCCAGGTGCAGGGAGCCCAGGCCAAACAGCCTGTGGAAGAAGCCACATGCTGTGCCACCCCGGGGAACACGACTGCAGGCCACGGGCCTTCCCACCCCCTCCTCCTCCTCTTCCTCCTCCTCCTCCTCCTCCTCCTCCTCCTCCAACCCCGCCCCCGCCCCCGCCCCCACATGGCACAGGGCCCAGAGACACCTCAGACACTTGCTACCCAAAGTGCAAAGGGCATCAGTTGCTCCTCCAAACCCCCCCCCAGCCCAGCAGACCGCGTTGTCCAGCCAGCCCCCGGGCCTCCCTGGGGTGCCCAGCACAAAAGTGCAGACACCCACCGGACCCTCAATCTCAGTTTTCGGATGTTTTTGCCACTCTGAGGACCCGCAGGCCAGCTGGGCCTTCTGGCAGGACAGAGAGCCCCGGAATCCGACGTGGAGAGCTGGGTATACGTCCCCATGAGGAGGCGGCCCCCACCTCCGCGGCTATCCCCTTGCGGGCAGCAGCAGCCGCGGGGCCTCAGAGAAGACACCAGGCTGGGCCCCCACGGCACAGCGGGAGCACGTCCCCCGCAGGCCACTTAGCGACGGCGGCCAGCCGGCGGACGGTTGGGTTGCGCGAGACGCTGCGGCCGCCCTGCTACCGGGTTCCTGGGAGGGCGTCCTGGAACCAGCGTCCACACCAAGCCCTTGGAAGGCCCAGGCGACGGAGGAGCCCCGTCAGGCAGGGGCCGAGGACGGTGACGGCCCGGGCGGGGAGGAGCGTGTCAGGCAGGGGCAGAGGACGGTGACAGGTGATAGGCCGGGCGGGAAGGAGTCAGTCAGGCAGGGGCCGTGGAGGAGACGGGCTGGGTAAGGGTTAGGGTTAGTGTCAGGGCACAAGTCACAATCGCAAAGACCTGGAAGCCACCCGAGTGCCCATCGACCCACGAGTGGGTAAATAAAATGTGGCGCGTGGACACCACGGAGTGCTATTCGGCTATGAGGAGCAGCGGTGAGGGGGCACCTCTCGTGGTTCTCCTGGCCAGAGCTGGAACCCGTTCCAGTAAGCCAAGTATCCCAAGAATGGACACACGAGCACCACGTGCTCGCGCTCACCAGCAAATGGGTACGAACCGATGGACACCTAAGTGGACACAGAGGAATCACCTTCTTCGGGTGGGTGTCGGGCGGGTGGGGGGAGGGGATGGGCATACACATCCATTAGGAATGGGGTGGGTGCGCACCGACTGGGGGATGGGCGCACTTGAAGCTCTGACCCGAGGGGGGAGGCTGGGAGAGGGCAACGCACCCGACCTTAACATTGGTGCCCCCACAATATGCTGGAACAACATGAGAGGTAAATGAATAAGAACACGGGGGGGGGAGGGGGGCACGGGCAACACATGTCACCTTAATACTTGGACTCCCATCATCTGCTTGAAAAGAGAGAGAAAAGAAAATGCAATAATAGAGATAAGAGACACTTTTTAAAAATAATGAATCCGGCCGGGCGCTGTGGCTCACGCCTGTAATCCTAGCTCTTGGGAGGCCGAGGCGGGCGGATTGCTCAAGGTCAGGAGTTCAAAACCAGCCTGAGCAAGAGCGAGACCCCGTCTCTACTATAAATAGAAAGAAATTAATTGGCCAACTGATATATATATAAAAAATTAGCGGGGCATGGTGGCGCATGCCTGCAGTCCCAGCTACCCGGGAGGCTGAGGCAGAAGGATCACTCGAGCCCAGGCGTTTGAAGTTGCTGTGAGCTAGGCTGACGCCACGGCACTCACTCTAGCCTGGGCAACAAACCGAGACTCTGTCTCAAAAAAAAAAAAAAAAAAATGAATCCGAAGAGAAAAGTAAAAGGAGGCCTGTGGAGCAGGTCTGGGTGTGACTCCGGATCCCCGAACATCAGGTGCCACCACCAAAGATTCCTACGTGTAGCCCATAGAACCCCAAAAGCAACGGGAGGAGTTCTGGTCACATACTCCCTCAAAATGACATCCTGGCCTTCTTCTGGAACTCCCTCCCCTCTCAGACTCTCAAGGTTTCCTCCAGCGTGTCGGCTCCCACAGAGCAGACCTTTGGTCTGAGACCTGACAGTCCAGAAGCCACGCATGCTGCCGCGTGGCGGCGGTGTCACGGCTCGGGACAAGAGGAGGCCCCACGGTGCGGGCTGGGGCGCCAGGCACCGCGGCGGGCGCTGAGGGTGGGGGTCACCCCCACCCCGGGCCGCCCCCGCACTCCCAGAAACGCGACAGAACCAGAGGCAAAAAAAAAAAGAAGAAGCCTACGGCACCCGGTATTCCCAGGCCCGACCCTGCTTAGCTTCCGAGATCAGACGAGATGGGGCGCGTTCGGGGTGGTGTGGCCGTGGACGGCGGAGGGCGCCCCTGCCCCGCTCAAGAAGCCGAGCCTCTCTGCGCTTCCCCGCCGCCTCCTCCCGCCCCAGGCCCCGCGCCGGGTCGGGCCTGTTGAGTTCGCCGGGCCGGGTCCCGCGGGCTCCGAGGGACGGGGGTGACAGGCGGGGCGGGCAGGGAGCGGCGGGCCGGGGTTGGGGGCTGTCTCTGTATACACACACACTCACACTCACACTCACTCACTCACTCACACTCACACAAGATGCGCCTCCACGGCTGGACCCGCCAAGGTGGAGCCCTTCAAGCCCCCCTCCTCTCCTTGCCTGGCCTCCTTCACCTCCCCGCCCCCCACCCCCAGCGCGCCGGGGCCGCTGACTGCGCACGGGCGGGAGGGGCGGGGCGCTCGCCCTTTGACCCCAGCCAGGGGCCGCCCTCCCCCACAACCCCTTCCAGCTGCTCCCCCCGCCCTGTTGCCCGGCGGCCGCCTATTCCCCCGGGTCAGGGCTGGGGCACAGCGCACGGGGGAGGGGAGCCAGTGTATGGGGCGTCTCTCTCTCTCGGGATGTGTCCCATGGGTGGGGTGGGGTGGCGTGGTTTGTGGGGCGCTGAAGAAATCAGTCCCCTCCATCTCCTCCCTCTGGAAAACACCCAAGCCCTTGGAGAACTGCCCGCACCTCTACCTACCGTGGGGGCCGGGACCCTCCTCTGTGTCCTCCTGTGGCCCAGTCCAAGGGGCCTGGGCCTGGCCGGGGCTGCATTGGACCCCGACCACCCTGGCGTGTGGACTCGCTAAAAATCGGCGATTAGATATTGGATTCCAGCGTCATTGAGGTCATTTCACTAATGAGTGCACCGCAAAGAGTTTCCTAATCCATCTGTGAGGGTGGCAACCGAAAGAGAATTTTAGAGCTGAGGGAATAGGCGAGGAAAGGCATAGGAGATTTCCACACCCAGTAAGGAAGCCTTTCCCGAAGTGGAAGAAAGAAAGGAGCAAACAGAGACACCGGTAGCCCGCCCGGATCAGAGTCTGCCCCTGAGAGAAAGTACCCTGACCAGGTTCACCCGTGGGTGGGTCGCGAGCTAGCGGCATTCAGAAGAGCGAGGCCCGCAGTCTGTGCAGAAGACACCTGCACTCGGGTGTGTGTGGCGGCACAATTCACAAGCAGCTCCAGATGTTAAACCAAGGAGAAGCCAGGGAGTTCCCAACGCCCCAGGTGTCCTCAGCCCACGACTGGCTGCTGTGGGAATGCGAAGCCCGGCTCCTTGTCTCAGAGCGGGGCAACCAGGAGGTGTGATGTCCACCCCGGCGTTCCCAGGAGGATCAGACTGAAGCTGGGACTTGGCCTGAAAGTGTCCCCTCGCATGGCCACCCCCTTCCCCTTCCTGCTCCTCTACTCCTGGTGCCCCTCCATCCAGGGGCCAGACCTTAAAGAGTCACCCGCAAGAGAATCCTGGTCCCAAAGGAGCCTTCTGGGGGACCCCTGCTGAGAGAGGTTGTGGGCATGGCCCGCTGGGGCTCTGCCCGACCCAGGGCTGAGAGATGCAACCTCCCAGCTCTGGGTCCCTGCAGGAAGTGTTGGCAAGCACAGGGCCGGTCCTCCAAAGGCCCAGGTGCAGGGAGCCCAGGCCAAACAGCCTGTGGAAGAAGCCACATGCTGTGCCACCCCGGGGAACACGACTGCAGGCCACGGGCCTTCCCACCCCCTCCTCCTCCTCTTCCTCCTCCTCCTCCTCCTCCTCCTCCTCCTCCAACCCCGCCCCCGCCCCCGCCCCCACATGGCACAGGGCCCAGAGACACCTCAGACACTTGCTACCCAAAGTGCAAAGGGCATCAGTTGCTCCTCCAAACCCCCCCCCAGCCCAGCAGACCGCGTTGTCCAGCCAGCCCCCGGGCCTCCCTGGGGTGCCCAGCACAAAAGTGCAGACACCCACCGGACCCTCAATCTCAGTTTTCGGATGTTTTTGCCACTCTGAGGACCCGCAGGCCAGCTGGGCCTTCTGGCAGGACAGAGAGCCCCGGAATCCGACGTGGAGAGCTGGGTATACGTCCCCATGAGGAGGCGGCCCCCACCTCCGCGGCTATCCCCTTGCGGGCAGCAGCAGCCGCGGGGCCTCAGAGAAGACACCAGGCTGGGCCCCCACGGCACAGCGGGAGCACGTCCCCCGCAGGCCACTTAGCGACGGCGGCCAGCCGGCGGACGGTTGGGTTGCGCGAGACGCTGCGGCCGCCCTGCTACCGGGTTCCTGGGAGGGCGTCCTGGAACCAGCGTCCACACCAAGCCCTTGGAAGGCCCAGGCGACGGAGGAGCCCCGTCAGGCAGGGGCCGAGGACGGTGACGGCCCGGGCGGGGAGGAGCGTGTCAGGCAGGGGCAGAGGACGGTGACAGGTGATAGGCCGGGCGGGAAGGAGTCAGTCAGGCAGGGGCCGTGGAGGAGACGGGCTGGGTAAGGGTTAGGGTTAGTGTCAGGGCACAAGTCACAATCGCAAAGACCTGGAAGCCACCCGAGTGCCCATCGACCCACGAGTGGGTAAATAAAATGTGGCGCGTGGACACCACGGAGTGCTATTCGGCTATGAGGAGCAGCGGTGAGGGGGCACCTCTCGTGGTTCTCCTGGCCAGAGCTGGAACCCGTTCCAGTAAGCCAAGTATCCCAAGAATGGACACACGAGCACCACGTGCTCGCGCTCACCAGCAAATGGGTACGAACCGATGGACACCTAAGTGGACACAGAGGAATCACCTTCTTCGGGTGGGTGTCGGGCGGGTGGGGGGAGGGGATGGGCATACACATCCATTAGGAATGGGGTGGGTGCGCACCGACTGGGGGATGGGCGCACTTGAAGCTCTGACCCGAGGGGGGAGGCTGGGAGAGGGCAACGCACCCGACCTTAACATTGGTGCCCCCACAATATGCTGGAACAACATGAGAGGTAAATGAATAAGAACACGGGGGGGGGAGGGGGGCACGGGCAACACATGTCACCTTAATACTTGGACTCCCATCATCTGCTTGAAAAGAGAGAGAAAAGAAAATGCAATAATAGAGATAAGAGACACTTTTTTTTTTTTTATTTATTTTTTTTTTTTTGAGTAGTATTCCATTGTAAAGAGACACTTTTTAAAAATAATGAATCCGGCCGGGCGCTGTGGCTCACGCCTGTAATCCTAGCTCTTGGGAGGCCGAGGCGGGCGGATTGCTCAAGGTCAGGAGTTCAAAACCAGCCTGAGCAAGAGCGAGACCCCGTCTCTACTATAAATAGAAAGAAATTAATTGGCCAACTGATATATATATAAAAAATTAGCGGGGCATGGTGGCGCATGCCTGCAGTCCCAGCTACCCGGGAGGCTGAGGCAGAAGGATCACTCGAGCCCAGGCGTTTGAAGTTGCTGTGAGCTAGGCTGACGCCACGGCACTCACTCTAGCCTGGGCAACAAACCGAGACTCTGTCTCAAAAAAAAAAAAAAAAAAAAAATGAATCCGAAGAGAAAAGTAAAAGGAGGCCTGTGGAGCAGGTCTGGGTGTGACTCCGGATCCCCGAACATCAGGTGCCACCACCAAAGATTCCTACGTGTAGCCCATAGAACCCCAAAAGCAACGGGAGGAGTTCTGGTCACATACTCCCTCAAAATGACATCCTGGCCTTCTTCTGGAACTCCCTCCCCTCTCAGACTCTCAAGGTTTCCTCCAGCGTGTCGGCTCCCACAGAGCAGACCTTTGGTCTGAGACCTGACAGTCCAGAAGCCACGCATGCTGCCGCGTGGCGGCGGTGTCACGGCTCGGGACAAGAGGAGGCCCCACGGTGCGGGCTGGGGCGCCAGGCACCGCGGCGGGCGCTGAGGGTGGGGGTCACCCCCACCCCGGGCCGCCCCCG
This sequence comes from Microcebus murinus, assembly GCF_040939455.1. NCBI lineage: Eukaryota > Metazoa > Chordata > Mammalia > Primates > Cheirogaleidae > Microcebus > Microcebus murinus. The sequence goes on from NW_027438964.1 coordinate 372,499, forward strand.
CACTCCCAGAAACGCGACAGAACCAGAGGCAAAAAAAAAAAGAAGAAGCCTACGGCACCCGGTATTCCCAGGCCCGACCCTGCTTAGCTTCCGAGATCAGACGAGATGGGGCGCGTTCGGGGTGGTGTGGCCGTGGACGGCGGAGGGCGCCCCTGCCCCGCTCAAGAAGCCGAGCCTCTCTGCGCTTCCCCGCCGCCTCCTCCCGCCCCAGGCCCCGCGCCGGGTCGGGCCTGTTGAGTTCGCCGGGCCGGGTCCCGCGGGCTCCGAGGGACGGGGGTGACAGGCGGGGCGGGCAGGGAGCGGCGGGCCGGGGTTGGGGGCTGTCTCTGTATACACACACACTCACACTCACACTCACTCACTCACTCACACTCACACAAGATGCGCCTCCACGGCTGGACCCGCCAAGGTGGAGCCCTTCAAGCCCCCCTCCTCTCCTTGCCTGGCCTCCTTCACCTCCCCGCCCCCCACCCCCAGCGCGCCGGGGCCGCTGACTGCGCACGGGCGGGAGGGGCGGGGCGCTCGCCCTTTGACCCCAGCCAGGGGCCGCCCTCCCCCACAACCCCTTCCAGCTGCTCCCCCCGCCCTGTTGCCCGGCGGCCGCCTATTCCCCCGGGTCAGGGCTGGGGCACAGCGCACGGGGGAGGGGAGCCAGTGTATGGGGCGTCTCTCTCTCTCGGGATGTGTCCCATGGGTGGGGTGGGGTGGCGTGGTTTGTGGGGCGCTGAAGAAATCAGTCCCCTCCATCTCCTCCCTCTGGAAAACACCCAAGCCCTTGGAGAACTGCCCGCACCTCTACCTACCGTGGGGGCCGGGACCCTCCTCTGTGTCCTCCTGTGGCCCAGTCCAAGGGGCCTGGGCCTGGCCGGGGCTGCATTGGACCCCGACCACCCTGGCGTGTGGACTCGCTAAAAATCGGCGATTAGATATTGGATTCCAGCGTCATTGAGGTCATTTCACTAATGAGTGCACCGCAAAGAGTTTCCTAATCCATCTGTGAGGGTGGCAACCGAAAGAGAATTTTAGAGCTGAGGGAATAGGCGAGGAAAGGCATAGGAGATTTCCACACCCAGTAAGGAAGCCTTTCCCGAAGTGGAAGAAAGAAAGGAGCAAACAGAGACACCGGTAGCCCGCCCGGATCAGAGTCTGCCCCTGAGAGAAAGTACCCTGACCAGGTTCACCCGTGGGTGGGTCGCGAGCTAGCGGCATTCAGAAGAGCGAGGCCCGCAGTCTGTGCAGAAGACACCTGCACTCGGGTGTGTGTGGCGGCACAATTCACAAGCAGCTCCAGATGTTAAACCAAGGAGAAGCCAGGGAGTTCCCAACGCCCCAGGTGTCCTCAGCCCACGACTGGCTGCTGTGGGAATGCGAAGCCCGGCTCCTTGTCTCAGAGCGGGGCAACCAGGAGGTGTGATGTCCACCCCGGCGTTCCCAGGAGGATCAGACTGAAGCTGGGACTTGGCCTGAAAGTGTCCCCTCGCATGGCCACCCCCTTCCCCTTCCTGCTCCTCTACTCCTGGTGCCCCTCCATCCAGGGGCCAGACCTTAAAGAGTCACCCGCAAGAGAATCCTGGTCCCAAAGGAGCCTTCTGGGGGACCCCTGCTGAGAGAGGTTGTGGGCATGGCCCGCTGGGGCTCTGCCCGACCCAGGGCTGAGAGATGCAACCTCCCAGCTCTGGGTCCCTGCAGGAAGTGTTGGCAAGCACAGGGCCGGTCCTCCAAAGGCCCAGGTGCAGGGAGCCCAGGCCAAACAGCCTGTGGAAGAAGCCACATGCTGTGCCACCCCGGGGAACACGACTGCAGGCCACGGGCCTTCCCACCCCCTCCTCCTCCTCTTCCTCCTCCTCCTCCTCCTCCTCCTCCTCCTCCAACCCCGCCCCCGCCCCCGCCCCCACATGGCACAGGGCCCAGAGACACCTCAGACACTTGCTACCCAAAGTGCAAAGGGCATCAGTTGCTCCTCCAAACCCCCCCCCAGCCCAGCAGACCGCGTTGTCCAGCCAGCCCCCGGGCCTCCCTGGGGTGCCCAGCACAAAAGTGCAGACACCCACCGGACCCTCAATCTCAGTTTTCGGATGTTTTTGCCACTCTGAGGACCCGCAGGCCAGCTGGGCCTTCTGGCAGGACAGAGAGCCCCGGAATCCGACGTGGAGAGCTGGGTATACGTCCCCATGAGGAGGCGGCCCCCACCTCCGCGGCTATCCCCTTGCGGGCAGCAGCAGCCGCGGGGCCTCAGAGAAGACACCAGGCTGGGCCCCCACGGCACAGCGGGAGCACGTCCCCCGCAGGCCACTTAGCGACGGCGGCCAGCCGGCGGACGGTTGGGTTGCGCGAGACGCTGCGGCCGCCCTGCTACCGGGTTCCTGGGAGGGCGTCCTGGAACCAGCGTCCACACCAAGCCCTTGGAAGGCCCAGGCGACGGAGGAGCCCCGTCAGGCAGGGGCCGAGGACGGTGACGGCCCGGGCGGGGAGGAGCGTGTCAGGCAGGGGCAGAGGACGGTGACAGGTGATAGGCCGGGCGGGAAGGAGTCAGTCAGGCAGGGGCCGTGGAGGAGACGGGCTGGGTAAGGGTTAGGGTTAGTGTCAGGGCACAAGTCACAATCGCAAAGACCTGGAAGCCACCCGAGTGCCCATCGACCCACGAGTGGGTAAATAAAATGTGGCGCGTGGACACCACGGAGTGCTATTCGGCTATGAGGAGCAGCGGTGAGGGGGCACCTCTCGTGGTTCTCCTGGCCAGAGCTGGAACCCGTTCCAGTAAGCCAAGTATCCCAAGAATGGACACACGAGCACCACGTGCTCGCGCTCACCAGCAAATGGGTACGAACCGATGGACACCTAAGTGGACACAGAGGAATCACCTTCTTCGGGTGGGTGTCGGGCGGGTGGGGGGAGGGGATGGGCATACACATCCATTAGGAATGGGGTGGGTGCGCACCGACTGGGGGATGGGCGCACTTGAAGCTCTGACCCGAGGGGGGAGGCTGGGAGAGGGCAACGCACCCGACCTTAACATTGGTGCCCCCACAATATGCTGGAACAACATGAGAGGTAAATGAATAAGAACACGGGGGGGGGAGGGGGGCACGGGCAACACATGTCACCTTAATACTTGGACTCCCATCATCTGCTTGAAAAGAGAGAGAAAAGAAAATGCAATAATAGAGATAAGAGACACTTTTTAAAAATAATGAATCCGGCCGGGCGCTGTGGCTCACGCCTGTAATCCTAGCTCTTGGGAGGCCGAGGCGGGCGGATTGCTCAAGGTCAGGAGTTCAAAACCAGCCTGAGCAAGAGCGAGACCCCGTCTCTACTATAAATAGAAAGAAATTAATTGGCCAACTGATATATATATAAAAAATTAGCGGGGCATGGTGGCGCATGCCTGCAGTCCCAGCTACCCGGGAGGCTGAGGCAGAAGGATCACTCGAGCCCAGGCGTTTGAAGTTGCTGTGAGCTAGGCTGACGCCACGGCACTCACTCTAGCCTGGGCAACAAACCGAGACTCTGTCTCAAAAAAAAAAAAAAAAAAATGAATCCGAAGAGAAAAGTAAAAGGAGGCCTGTGGAGCAGGTCTGGGTGTGACTCCGGATCCCCGAACATCAGGTGCCACCACCAAAGATTCCTACGTGTAGCCCATAGAACCCCAAAAGCAACGGGAGGAGTTCTGGTCACATACTCCCTCAAAATGACATCCTGGCCTTCTTCTGGAACTCCCTCCCCTCTCAGACTCTCAAGGTTTCCTCCAGCGTGTCGGCTCCCACAGAGCAGACCTTTGGTCTGAGACCTGACAGTCCAGAAGCCACGCATGCTGCCGCGTGGCGGCGGTGTCACGGCTCGGGACAAGAGGAGGCCCCACGGTGCGGGCTGGGGCGCCAGGCACCGCGGCGGGCGCTGAGGGTGGGGGTCACCCCCACCCCGGGCCGCCCCCGCACTCCCAGAAACGCGACAGAACCAGAGGCAAAAAAAAAAAGAAGAAGCCTACGGCACCCGGTATTCCCAGGCCCGACCCTGCTTAGCTTCCGAGATCAGACGAGATGGGGCGCGTTCGGGGTGGTGTGGCCGTGGACGGCGGAGGGCGCCCCTGCCCCGCTCAAGAAGCCGAGCCTCTCTGCGCTTCCCCGCCGCCTCCTCCCGCCCCAGGCCCCGCGCCGGGTCGGGCCTGTTGAGTTCGCCGGGCCGGGTCCCGCGGGCTCCGAGGGACGGGGGTGACAGGCGGGGCGGGCAGGGAGCGGCGGGCCGGGGTTGGGGGCTGTCTCTGTATACACACACACTCACACTCACACTCACTCACTCACTCACACTCACACAAGATGCGCCTCCACGGCTGGACCCGCCAAGGTGGAGCCCTTCAAGCCCCCCTCCTCTCCTTGCCTGGCCTCCTTCACCTCCCCGCCCCCCACCCCCAGCGCGCCGGGGCCGCTGACTGCGCACGGGCGGGAGGGGCGGGGCGCTCGCCCTTTGACCCCAGCCAGGGGCCGCCCTCCCCCACAACCCCTTCCAGCTGCTCCCCCCGCCCTGTTGCCCGGCGGCCGCCTATTCCCCCGGGTCAGGGCTGGGGCACAGCGCACGGGGGAGGGGAGCCAGTGTATGGGGCGTCTCTCTCTCTCGGGATGTGTCCCATGGGTGGGGTGGGGTGGCGTGGTTTGTGGGGCGCTGAAGAAATCAGTCCCCTCCATCTCCTCCCTCTGGAAAACACCCAAGCCCTTGGAGAACTGCCCGCACCTCTACCTACCGTGGGGGCCGGGACCCTCCTCTGTGTCCTCCTGTGGCCCAGTCCAAGGGGCCTGGGCCTGGCCGGGGCTGCATTGGACCCCGACCACCCTGGCGTGTGGACTCGCTAAAAATCGGCGATTAGATATTGGATTCCAGCGTCATTGAGGTCATTTCACTAATGAGTGCACCGCAAAGAGTTTCCTAATCCATCTGTGAGGGTGGCAACCGAAAGAGAATTTTAGAGCTGAGGGAATAGGCGAGGAAAGGCATAGGAGATTTCCACACCCAGTAAGGAAGCCTTTCCCGAAGTGGAAGAAAGAAAGGAGCAAACAGAGACACCGGTAGCCCGCCCGGATCAGAGTCTGCCCCTGAGAGAAAGTACCCTGACCAGGTTCACCCGTGGGTGGGTCGCGAGCTAGCGGCATTCAGAAGAGCGAGGCCCGCAGTCTGTGCAGAAGACACCTGCACTCGGGTGTGTGTGGCGGCACAATTCACAAGCAGCTCCAGATGTTAAACCAAGGAGAAGCCAGGGAGTTCCCAACGCCCCAGGTGTCCTCAGCCCACGACTGGCTGCTGTGGGAATGCGAAGCCCGGCTCCTTGTCTCAGAGCGGGGCAACCAGGAGGTGTGATGTCCACCCCGGCGTTCCCAGGAGGATCAGACTGAAGCTGGGACTTGGCCTGAAAGTGTCCCCTCGCATGGCCACCCCCTTCCCCTTCCTGCTCCTCTACTCCTGGTGCCCCTCCATCCAGGGGCCAGACCTTAAAGAGTCACCCGCAAGAGAATCCTGGTCCCAAAGGAGCCTTCTGGGGGACCCCTGCTGAGAGAGGTTGTGGGCATGGCCCGCTGGGGCTCTGCCCGACCCAGGGCTGAGAGATGCAACCTCCCAGCTCTGGGTCCCTGCAGGAAGTGTTGGCAAGCACAGGGCCGGTCCTCCAAAGGCCCAGGTGCAGGGAGCCCAGGCCAAACAGCCTGTGGAAGAAGCCACATGCTGTGCCACCCCGGGGAACACGACTGCAGGCCACGGGCCTTCCCACCCCCTCCTCCTCCTCCTCCTCCTCCTCCTCCTTCTCCTCCTCCTCCTCCAACCCCGCCCCCGCCCCCGCCCCCACATGGCACAGGGCCCAGAGACACCTCAGACACTTGCTACCCAAAGTGCAAAGGGCATCAGTTGCTCCTCCAAACCCCCCCCCAGCCCAGCAGACCGCGTTGTCCAGCCAGCCCCCGGGCCTCCCTGGGGTGCCCAGCACAAAAGTGCAGACACCCACCGGACCCTCAATCTCAGTTTTCGGATGTTTTTGCCACTCTGAGGACCCGCAGGCCAGCTGGGCCTTCTGGCAGGACAGAGAGCCCCGGAATCCGACGTGGAGAGCTGGGTATACGTCCCCATGAGGAGGCGGTCCCCACCTCCGCGGCTATCCCCTTGCGGGCAGCGGCAGCCGCGGGGCCTCAGAGAAGACACCAGGCTGGGCCCCCACGGCACAGCGGGAGCACGTCCCCCGCAGGCCACTTAGCGACGGCGGCCAGCCGGCGGACGGTTGGGTTGCGCGAGACGCTGCGGCCGCCCTGCTACCGGGTTCCTGGGAGGGCGTCCTGGAACCAGCGTCCACACCAAGCCCTTGGAAGGCCCAGGCGACGGAGGAGCCCCGTCAGGCAGGGGCCGAGGACGGTGACGGCCCGGGCGGGGAGGAGCGTGTCAGGCAGGGGCAGAGGACGGTGACAGGTGATAGGCCGGGCGGGAAGGAGTCAGTCAGGCAGGGGCCGTGGAGGAGACGGGCTGGGTAAGGGTTAGGGTTAGTGTCAGGGCACAAGTCACAATCGCAAAGACCTGGAAGCCACCCGAGTGCCCATCGACCCACGAGTGGGTAAATAAAATGTGGCGCGTGGACACCACGGAGTGCTATTCGGCTATGAGGAGCAGCGGTGAGGGGGCACCTCTCGTGGTTCTCCTGGCCAGAGCTGGAACCCGTTCCAGTAAGCCAAGTATCCCAAGAATGGACACACGAGCACCACGTGCTCGCGCTCACCAGCAAATGGGTACGAACCGATGGACACCTAAGTGGACACAGAGGAATCACCTTCTTCGGGTGGGTGTCGGGCGGGTGGGGGGAGGGGATGGGCATACACATCCATTAGGAATGGGGTGGGTGCGCACCGACTGGGGGATGGGCGCACTTGAAGCTCTGACCCGAGGGGGGAGGCTGGGAGAGGGCAACGCACCCGACCTTAACATTGGTGCCCCCACAATATGCTGGAACAACATGAGAGGTAAATGAATAAGAACACGGGGGGGGGAGGGGGGCACGGGCAACACATGTCACCTTAATACTTGGACTCCCATCATCTGCTTGAAAAGAGAGAGAAAAGAAAATGCAATAATAGAGATAAGAGACACTTTTTAAAAATAATGAATCCGGCCGGGCGCTGTGGCTCACGCCTGTAATCCTAGCTCTTGGGAGGCCGAGGCGGGCGGATTGCTCAAGGTCAGGAGTTCAAAACCAGCCTGAGCAAGAGCGAGACCCCGTCTCTACTATAAATAGAAAGAAATTAATTGGCCAACTGATATATATATAAAAAATTAGCGGGGCATGGTGGCGCATGCCTGCAGTCCCAGCTACCCGGGAGGATGAGGCAGAAGGATCACTCGAGCCCAGGCGTTTGAAGTTGCTGTGAGCTAGGCTGACGCCACGGCACTCACTCTAGCCTGGGCAACAAACCGAGACTCTGTCTCAAAAAAAAAAAAAAAAAAAAAATGAATCCGAAGAGAAAAGTAAAAGGAGGCCTGTGGAGCAGGTCTGGGTGTGACTCCGGATCCCCGAACATCAGGTGCCACCACCAAAGATTCCTACGTGTAGCCCATAGAACCCCAAAAGCAACGGGAGGAGTTCTGGTCACATACTCCCTCAAAATGACATCCTGGCCTTCTTCTGGAACTCCCTCCCCTCTCAGACTCTCGAGGTTTCCTCCAGCGTGTCGGCTCCCACAGAGCAGACCTTTGGTCTGAGACCTGACTGTCCAGAAGCCACGCATGCTGCCGCGTGGCGGCGGTGTCACGGCTCGGGACAAGAGGAGGCCCCACGGTGCGGGCTGGGGCGCCAGGCACCGCGGCGGGCGCCGAGGGTGGGGGTCACCCCCACCCCGGGCCGCCCCCGCACTCCCAGAAACGCGACAGAACCAGAGGCAAAAAAAAAAAAGAAGAAGCCTACGGCACCCGGTATTCCCGGGCGGTCTCCCATCCAAGTTCTAACCAGGCCCGACCCTGCTTAGCTTCCGAGACCAGACGGGATCGGGCGCGTTCGGGGTGGTGTGGCCGTGGACGGCGGAGGGCGCCCCTGCCCCGCTCAAGAAGCCGAGCCTCTCTGCGCTTCCCCGCCGCCTCCTCCCGCCCCAGGCCCCGCGCCGGGTCGGGCCTGTTGAGTTCGCCGGCCGGGTCCCGCGGGCTCCGAGGGACGGGGGTGACAGGCGGGGCGGGCAGGGAGCGGCGGGCCGGGGTTGGGGGCTGTCTCTGTATACACACACACTCACACTCACACTCACTCACTCACTCACACTCACACTCACACAAGATGCGCCTCCACGGCTGGACCCGCCAAGGTGGAGACCTTCAAGCCCCCCTCCTCTCCTCGCCTGGCCTCCTTCACCTCCCCGCCCCCCACCCCCAGCGCGCCGGGGCCGCTGACTGCGCACGGGCGGGAGGGGCGGGGCGCTCGCCCTTTGACCCCAGCCAGGGGCGGCCCTCCCCCACAACCCCTTTCAGCTGCGCCCCCCACCCTGTGGCCTGGCGGCCGCCTATTCCCCCGGGCCAGGGCTGGGGCACAGCGCACGGGGGAGGGGAGCCAGTGTATGGGGCGTCTCTCTCTCTCTCTCTCTCTCGGGATGTGTCCCATGGGTGGGGTGGGGTGGCGTGGTTTGTGGGGCGCTGAAGAAATCAGTCCCCTCCATCTCCTCCCTCTGGAAAACACCCAAGCCCTTGGAGAACTGCCCGCACCGCTACCGTGGGGGCCGGGACCCTCCTCTGTGTCCTCCTGTGGCCCAGTCCAAGGGGCCTGGGCCTGGCCGGGGCTGCATTGGACCCCGACCACCCTGGCGTGTGGACTCGCTTAAAAATCGGCGATTAGATATTGGATTCCAGCGTCATTGAGGTCATTTCACTAATGAGTGCACCGCAAAGAGTTTCCTAATCCATCTGTGAGGGTGGCAACTGAAAGAGAATTTTAGAGCTGACAGGATAGGCGAGGAAAGGCATAGGAGATTTCCACACCCAGTAAGGAAGCCTTTCCCGAAGTGGAAGAAAGAAAGGAGCAAACAGAGACACCGGTAGCCCGCCCGGATCAGAGTCTGCCCCCGAGAGAAAGTACCCTGACCAGGTTCACCCGTGGGTGGGTCGCGAGCTAGCGGCGTTCAGAAGAGCGAGGCCCGCAGTCTGTGCAGAAGACACCTGCACTCGGGTGTGTGTGGCGGCACAATTCACAAGCAGCTCCAGATGTTAATCCAAGGAGAAGCCAGGGAGTTCCCAACGCCCCAGGTGTCCTCAGCCCACGACTGGCTGCTGTGGGAATGCGAAGCCCGGCTCCTTGTCTCAGAGCGGGGCAACCAGGAGGTGTGATGTCCACCCCGGCGTTCCCAGGAGGATCAGACTGAAGCTGGGACTTGGCCTGAAAGTGTCCCCTCGCATGGCCACCCCCTTCCCCTTCCTGCTCCTCTACTCCTGGTGCCCCTCCATCCAGGGGCCAGACCTTAAAGAGTCACCCGCAAGAGAATCCTGGTCCCAAAGGAGCCTTCTGGGGGACCCCTGCTGAGAGAGGTTGTGGGCATGGCCCGCTGGGGCTCTGCCCGACCCAGGGCTGAGAGATGCAACCTCCCAGCTCTGGGTCCCTGCAGGAAGTGTTGGCAAGCACAGGGCCAGTCCTCCAAAGGCCCAGGTGCAGGGAGCCCAGGCCAAGCAGCCTGTGGAAGAAGCCACATGCTGTGCCACCCCGGGGAACACGACTGCAGGCCAAGGCCCTTCCCACCTCCTCCTCCTCCTCCTCCTCCTCCTCCTCCTCCTCCCACCCCGCCCCCGCCCCCGCCCCCACATGGCACAGGGCCCAGAGACACCTCAGACACTTGCTACCCAAAGTGCAAAGGGCATCAGTTGCTCCTCCAAACCCCCCCCCCTGCCCAGCAGACCGCGTTGTCCAGCCAGCCCCCGGGCCTCCCTGGGGTGCCCAGCACAAAAGTGCAGACACCCACCGGACCCTCAATCTCAGTTTTCGGATGTTTTTGCCACTCTAAGGACCCGCAGGCCAGCTGGGCCTTCTGGCAGGACAGAGAGCCCCGGAATCCGACGTGGAGAGCTGGGTGTACGTCCCCATGAGGAGGCGGTCCCCACCTCCCCGGCTCTCCCCTTGGGGGGAGCGGCAGCCGCGGGGCCTCAGAGAAGACACCAGGCTGGGCCCCCACGGCACAGCGGGAGCACGTCCCCCGCAGGCCACTTAGCGACGGCGGCCAGCCGGCGGACGGTTGGGTTGCGCGAGACGCTGCGGCCGCCCTGCTACCGGGTTCCTGGGAGGGCGTCCTGGAACCAGCGTCCACACCAAGCCCTTGGAAGGCCCAGGCGACGGAGGAGCCCCGTCAGGCAGGGGCCGAGGACGGTGACGGCCCGGGCGGGGAGGAGCGTGTCAGGCAGGGGCAGAGGACGGTGACAGGTGATAGGCCGGGCGGGAAGGAGTCAGTCAGGCAGGGGCCGTGGAGGAGACTGGCTGGGTAAGGGTTAGGGTTAGTGTCAGGGCACAAGTCACAATCGCAAAGACCTGGAAGCCACCCGAGTGCCCATCGACCCACGAGTGGGTAAGTAAAATGTGGCCCGTGGACACCACGGAGTGCTATTCGGCTATGAGGAGCAGCGGTGAGGGGGCACCTCTCGTGGTTCTCCTGGCCAGAGCTGGAACCCGTTCCAGTAAGCCAGGTATCCCAAGAATGGACACACGAGCACCACGTGAGCGCGCTCACCAGCAAATGGGTACGAACCGATGGACACCTAAGTGGACACAGAGGAATCACCTTCTTCGGGTGGGTGTCGGGCGGGTGGGGGGAGGGGATGGGCATACACATCCATTAGGAATGCGGTGGGTACGCACCGACTGGGGGATGGGCGCACTTGAAGCTCTGACCCGAGGGGGGAGGCTGGGAGAGGGCAACGCACCCGACCTTTACATTGGTGCCCCCACAATATGCTGGAACAACATGAGACGTAAATGAATAAGAACATGGGGGGGGAGGGGGGCACGGGCAACACATGTCACCTTAACACTTGGACTCCCATCATCTGCTTGAAAAGAGAGAGAAAAGAAAATGCAATAATAGAGATAAGAGACACTTTTTAAAAATAATGAATCCGGCCGGGCGCTGTGGCTCACGCCTGTAATCCTAGCTCTTGGGAGGCCGAGGCGGGCGGATTGCTCAAGGTCAGGAGTTCAAAACCAGCCTGAGCAAGAGCGAGACCCCGTCTCTACTATAAATAGAAAGAAATTAATTGGCCAACTGATATATATATAAAAAATTAGCGGGGCATGGTGGCGCATGCCTGCAGTCCCAGCTACCCGGGAGGCTGAGGCAGAAGGATCACTCGAGCCCAGGCGTTTGAAGTTGCTGTGAGCTAGGCTGACGCCACGGCACTCACTCTAGCCTGGGCAACAAACCGAGACTCTGTCTCAAAAAAAAAAAAAAAAAAAAAATGAATCCGAAGAGAAAAGTAAAAGGAGGCCTGTGGAGCAGGTCTGGGTGTGACTCCGGATCCCCGAACATCAGGTGCCACCACCAAAGATTCCTACGTGTAGCCCATAGAACCCCAAAAGCAACGGGAGGAGTTCTGGTCACATACTCCCTCAAAATGACATCCTGGCCTTCTTCTGGAACTCCCTCCCCTCTCAGACTCTCGAGGTTTCCTCCAGCGTGTCGGCTCCCACAGAGCAGACCTTTGGTCTGAGACCTGACTGTCCAGAAGCCAGGCATGCTGCCGCGTGGCGGCGGTGTCACGGCTCGGGACAAGAGGAGGCCCCACGGTGCGGGCTGGGGCGCCAGGCACCGCGGCGGGCGCCGAGGGTGGGGGTCACCCCCACCCCGGGCCGCCCCCGCACTCCCAGAAACGCGACAGAACCAGAGGCAAAAAAAAAAAAGAAGAAGCCTACGGCACCCGGTATTCCCGGGCGGTCTCCCATCCAAGTTCTAACCAGGCCCGACCCTGCTTAGCTTCCGAGACCAGACGGGATCGGGCGCGTTCGGGGTGGTGTGGCCGTGGACGGCGGAGGGCGCCCCTGCCCCGCTCAAGAAGCCGAGCCTCTCTGCGCTTCCCCGCCGCCTCCTCCCGCCCCAGGCCCCGCGCCGGGTCGGGCCTGTTGAGTTCGCCGGCCGGGTCCCGCGGGCTCCGAGGGACGGGGGTGACAGGCGGGGCGGGCAGGGAGCGGCGGGCCGGGGTTGGGGGCTGTCTCTGTATACACACACACTCACACTCACACTCACTCACTCACTCACACTCACACTCACACAAGATGCGCCTCCACGGCTGGACCCGCCAAGGTGGAGACCTTCAAGCCCCCCTCCTCTCCTCGCCTGGCCTCCTTCACCTCCCCGCCCCCCACCCCCAGCGCGCCGGGGCCGCTGACTGCGCACGGGCGGGAGGGGCGGGGCGCTCGCCCTTTGACCCCAGCCAGGGGCGGCCCTCCCCCACAACCCCTTTCAGCTGCGCCCCCCACCCTGTGGCCTGGCGGCCGCCTATTCCCCCGGGCCAGGGCTGGGGCACAGCGCACGGGGGAGGGGAGCCAGTGTATGGGGCGTCTCTCTCTCTCTCTCTCTCTCGGGATGTGTCCCATGGGTGGGGTGGGGTGGCGTGGTTTGTGGGGCGCTGAAGAAATCAGTCCCCTCCATCTCCTCCCTCTGGAAAACACCCAAGCCCTTGGAGAACTGCCCGCACCGCTACCGTGGGGGCCGGGACCCTCCTCTGTGTCCTCCTGTGGCCCAGTCCAAGGGGCCTGGGCCTGGCCGGGGCTGCATTGGACCCCGACCACCCTGGCGTGTGGACTCGCTTAAAAATCGGCGATTAGATATTGGATTCCAGCGTCATTGAGGTCATTTCACTAATGAGTGCACCGCAAAGAGTTTCCTAATCCATCTGTGAGGGTGGCAACTGAAAGAGAATTTTAGAGCTGACAGGATAGGCGAGGAAAGGCATAGGAGATTTCCACACCCAGTAAGGAAGCCTTTCCCGAAGTGGAAGAAAGAAAGGAGCAAACAGAGACACCGGTAGCCCGCCCGGATCAGAGTCTGCCCCCGAGAGAAAGTACCCTGACCAGGTTCACCCGTGGGTGGGTCGCGAGCTAGCGGCGTTCAGAAGAGCGAGGCCCGCAGTCTGTGCAGAAGACACCTGCACTCGGGTGTGTGTGGCGGCACAATTCACAAGCAGCTCCAGATGTTAATCCAAGGAGAAGCCAGGGAGTTCCCAACGCCCCAGGTGTCCTCAGCCCACGACTGGCTGCTGTGGGAATGCGAAGCCCGGCTCCTTGTCTCAGAGCGGGGCAACCAGGAGGTGTGATGTCCACCCCGGCGTTCCCAGGAGGATCAGACTGAAGCTGGGACTTGGCCTGAAAGTGTCCCCTCGCATGGCCACCCCCTTCCCCTTCCTGCTCCTCTACTCCTGGTGCCCCTCCATCCAGGGGCCAGACCTTAAAGAGTCACCCGCAAGAGAATCCTGGTCCCAAAGGAGCCTTCTGGGGGACCCCTGCTGAGAGAGGTTGTGGGCATGGCCCGCTGGGGCTCTGCCCGACCCAGGGCTGAGAGATGCAACCTCCCAGCTCTGGGTCCCTGCAGGAAGTGTTGGCAAGCACAGGGCCGGTCCTCCAAAGGCCCAGGTGCAGGGAGCCCAGGCCAAGCAGCCTGTGGAAGAAGCCACATGCTGTGCCACCCCGGGGAACACGACTGCAGGCCACGGCCCTTCCCACCTCCTCCTCCTCCTCCTCCTCCTCCTGTCCTCCTCCCACCCCGCCCCCGCCCCCGCCCCCACATGGCACAGGGCCCAGAGACACCTCAGACACTTGCTACCCAAAGTGCAAAGGGCATCAGTTGCTCCTCCAAACCCCCCCCCCTGCCCAGCAGACCGCGTTGTCCAGCCAGCCCCCGGGCCTCCCTGGGGTGCCCAGCACAAAAGTGCAGACACCCACCGGACCCTCAATCTCAGTTTTCGGATGTTTTTGCCACTCTAAGGACCCGCAGGCCAGCTGGGCCTTCTGGCAGGACAGAGAGCCCCGGAATCCGACGTGGAGAGCTGGGTGTACGTCCCCATGAGGAGGCGGTCCCCACCTCCCCGGCTCTCCCCTTGCGGGGAGCGGCAGCCGCGGGGCCTCAGAGAAGACACCAGGCTGGGCCCCCACGGCACAGCGGGAGCACGTCCCCCGCAGGCCACTTAGCGACGGCGGCCAGCCGGCGGACGGTTGGGTTGCGCGAGACGCTGCGGCCGCCCTGCTACCGGGTTCCTGGGAGGGCGTCCTGGAACCAGCGTCCACACCAAGCCCTTGGAAGGCCCAGGCGACGGAGGAGCCCCGTCAGGCAGGGGCCGAGGACGGTGACGGCCCGGGCGGGGAGGAGCGTGTCAGGCAGGGGCAGAGGACGGTGACAGGTGATAGGCCGGGCGGGAAGGAGTCAGTCAGGCAGGGGCCGTGGAGGAGACTGGCTGGGTAAGGGTTAGGGTTAGTGTCAGGGCACAAGTCACAATCGCAAAGACCTGGAAGCCACCCGAGTGCCCATCGACCCACGAGTGGGTAAGTAAAATGTGGCCCGTGGACACCACGGAGTGCTATTCGGCTATGAGGAGCAGCGGTGAGGGGGCACCTCTCGTGGTTCTCCTGGCCAGAGCTGGAACCCGTTCCAGTAAGCCAGGTATCCCAAGAATGGACACACGAGCACCACGTGAGCGCGCTCACCAGCAAATGGGTACGAACCGATGGACACCTAAGTGGACACAGAGGAATCACCTTCTTCGGGTGGGTGTCGGGCGGGTGGGGGGAGGGGATGGGCATACACATCCATTAGGAATGCGGTGGGTACGCACCGACTGGGGGATGGGCGCACTTGAAGCTCTGACCCGAGGGGGGAGGCTGGGAGAGGGCAACGCACCCGACCTTTACATTGGTGCCCCCACAATATGCTGGAACAACATGAGACGTAAATGAATAAGAACATGGGGGGGGAGGGGGGCACGGGCAACACATGTCACCTTAACACTTGGACTCCCATCATCTGCTTGAAAAGAGAGAGAAAAGAAAATGCAATAATAGAGATAAGAGACACTTTTTAAAAATAATGAATCCGGCCGGGCGCTGTGGCTCACGCCTGTAATCCTAGCTCTTGGGAGGCCGAGGCGGGCGGATTGCTCAAGGTCAGGAGTTCAAAACCAGCCTGAGCAAGAGCGAGACCCCGTCTCTACTATAAATAGAAAGAAATTAATTGGCCAACTGATATATATATAAAAAATTAGCGGGGCATGGTGGCGCATGCCTGCAGTCCCAGCTACCCGGGAGGCTGAGGCAGAAGGATCACTCGAGCCCAGGCGTTTGAAGTTGCTGTGAGCTAGGCTGACGCCACGGCACTCACTCTAGCCTGGGCAACAAACCGAGACTCTGTCTCAAAAAAAAAAAAAAAAAAAAATGAATCCGAAGAGAAAAGTAAAAGGAGGCCTGTGGAGCAGGTCTGGGTGTGACTCCGGATCCCCGAACATCAGGTGCCACCACCAAAGATTCCTACGTGTAGCCCATAGAACCCCAAAAGCAACGGGAGGAGTTCTGGTCACATACTCCCTCAAAATGACATCCTGGCCTTCTTCTGGAACTCCCTCCCCTCTCAGACTCTCGAGGTTTCCTCCAGCGTGTCGGCTCCCACAGAGCAGACCTTTGGTCTGAGACCTGACTGTCCAGAAGCCAGGCATGCTGCCGCGTGGCGGCGGTGTCACGGCTCGGGACAAGAGGAGGCCCCACGGTGCGGGCTGGGGCGCCAGGCACCGCGGCGGGCGCCGAGGGTGGGGGTCACCCCCACCCCGGGCCGCCCCCGCACTCCCAGAAACGCGACAGAACCAGAGGCAAAAAAAAAAAAGAAGAAGCCTACGGCACCCGGTATTCCCGGGCGGTCTCCCATCCAAGTTCTAACCAGGCCCGACCCTGCTTAGCTTCCGAGACCAGACGGGATCGGGCGCGTTCGGGGTGGTGTGGCCGTGGACGGCGGAGGGCGCCCCTGCCCCGCTCAAGAAGCCGAGCCTCTCTGCGCTTCCCCGCCGCCTCCTCCCGCCCCAGGCCCCGCGCCGGGTCGGGCCTGTTGAGTTCGCCGGCCGGGTCCCGCGGGCTCCGAGGGACGGGGGTGACAGGCGGGGCGGGCAGGGAGCGGCGGGCCGGGGTTGGGGGCTGTCTCTGTATACACACACACTCACACTCACACTCACTCACTCACTCACACTCACACTCACACAAGATGCGCCTCCACGGCTGGACCCGCCAAGGTGGAGACCTTCAAGCCCCCCTCCTCTCCTCGCCTGGCCTCCTTCACCTCCCCGCCCCCCACCCCCAGCGCGCCGGGGCCGCTGACTGCGCACGGGCGGGAGGGGCGGGGCGCTCGCCCTTTGACCCCAGCCAGGGGCGGCCCTCCCCCACAACCCCTTTCAGCTGCGCCCCCCACCCTGTGGCCTGGCGGCCGCCTATTCCCCCGGGCCAGGGCTGGGGCACAGCGCACGGGGGAGGGGAGCCAGTGTATGGGGCGTCTCTCTCTCTCTCTCGGGATGTGTCCCATGGGTGGGGTGGGGTGGCGTGGTTTGTGGGGCGCTGAAGAAATCAGTCCCCTCCATCTCCTCCCTCTGGAAAACACCCAAGCCCTTGGAGAACTGCCCGCACCGCTACCGTGGGGGCCGGGACCCTCCTCTGTGTCCTCCTGTGGCCCAGTCCAAGGGGCCTGGGCCTGGCCGGGGCTGCATTGGACCCCGACCACCCTGGCGTGTGGACTCGCTTAAAAATCGGCGATTAGATATTGGATTCCAGCGTCATTGAGGTCATTTCACTAATGAGTGCACCGCAAAGAGTTTCCTAATCCATCTGTGAGGGTGGCAACTGAAAGAGAATTTTAGAGCTGACAGGATAGGCGAGGAAAGGCATAGGAGATTTCCACACCCAGTAAGGAAGCCTTTCCCGAAGTGGAAGAAAGAAAGGAGCAAACAGAGACACCGGTAGCCCGCCCGGATCAGAGTCTGCCCCCGAGAGAAAGTACCCTGACCAGGTTCACCCGTGGGTGGGTCGCGAGCTAGCGGCGTTCAGAAGAGCGAGGCCCGCAGTCTGTGCAGAAGACACCTGCACTCGGGTGTGTGTGGCGGCACAATTCACAAGCAGCTCCAGATGTTAATCCAAGGAGAAGCCAGGGAGTTCCCAACGCCCCAGGTGTCCTCAGCCCACGACTGGCTGCTGTGGGAATGCGAAGCCCGGCTCCTTGTCTCAGAGCGGGGCAACCAGGAGGTGTGATGTCCACCCCGGCGTTCCCAGGAGGATCAGACTGAAGCTGGGACTTGGCCTGAAAGTGTCCCCTCGCATGGCCACCCCCTTCCCCTTCCTGCTCCTCTACTCCTGGTGCCCCTCCATCCAGGGGCCAGACCTTAAAGAGTCACCCGCAAGAGAATCCTGGTCCCAAAGGAGCCTTCTGGGGGACCCCTGCTGAGAGAGGTTGTGGGCATGGCCCGCTGGGGCTCTGCCCGACCCAGGGCTGAGAGATGCAACCTCCCAGCTCTGGGTCCCTGCAGGAAGTGTTGGCAAGCACAGGGCCAGTCCTCCAAAGGCCCAGGTGCAGGGAGCCCAGGCCAAGCAGCCTGTGGAAGAAGCCACATGCTGTGCCACCCCGGGGAACACGACTGCAGGCCAAGGCCCTTCCCACCTCCTCCTCCTCCTCCTCCTCCTCCTCCTCCTCCTCCCACCCCGCCCCCGCCCCCGCCCCCACATGGCACAGGGCCCAGAGACACCTCAGACACTTGCTACCCAAAGTGCAAAGGGCATCAGTTGCTCCTCCAAACCCCCCCCCCTGCCCAGCAGACCGCGTTGTCCAGCCAGCCCCCGGGCCTCCCTGGGGTGCCCAGCACAAAAGTGCAGACACCCACCGGACCCTCAATCTCAGTTTTCGGATGTTTTTGCCACTCTAAGGACCCGCAGGCCAGCTGGGCCTTCTGGCAGGACAGAGAGCCCCGGAATCCGACGTGGAGAGCTGGGTGTACGTCCCCATGAGGAGGCGGTCCCCACCTCCCCGGCTCTCCCCTTGCGGGGAGCGGCAGCCGCGGGGCCTCAGAGAAGACACCAGGCTGGGCCCCCACGGCACAGCGGGAGCACGTCCCCCGCAGGCCACTTAGCGACGGCGGCCAGCCGGCGGACGGTTGGGTTGCGCGAGACGCTGCGGCCGCCCTGCTACCGGGTTCCTGGGAGGGCGTCCTGGAACCAGCGTCCACACCAAGCCCTTGGAAGGCCCAGGCGACGGAGGAGCCCCGTCAGGCAGGGGCCGAGGACGGTGACGGCCCGGGCGGGGAGGAGCGTGTCAGGCAGGGGCAGAGGACGGTGACAGGTGATAGGCCGGGCGGGAAGGAGTCAGTCAGGCAGGGGCCGTGGAGGAGACTGGCTGGGTAAGGGTTAGGGTTAGTGTCAGGGCACAAGTCACAATCGCAAAGACCTGGAAGCCACCCGAGTGCCCATCGACCCACGAGTGGGTAAGTAAAATGTGGCCCGTGGACACCACGGAGTGCTATTCGGCTATGAGGAGCAGCGGTGAGGGGGCACCTCTCGTGGTTCTCCTGGCCAGAGCTGGAACCCGTTCCAGTAAGCCAGGTATCCCAAGAATGGACACACGAGCACCACGTGAGCGCGCTCACCAGCAAATGGGTACGAACCGATGGACACCTAAGTGGACACAGAGGAATCACCTTCTTCGGGTGGGTGTCGGGCGGGTGGGGGGAGGGGATGGGCATACACATCCATTAGGAATGCGGTGGGTACGCACCGACTGGGGGATGGGCGCACTTGAAGCTCTGACCCGAGGGGGGAGGCTGGGAGAGGGCAACGCACCCGACCTTTACATTGGTGCCCCCACAATATGCTGGAACAACATGAGACGTAAATGAATAAGAACATGGGGGGGGAGGGGGGCACGGGCAACACATGTCACCTTAACACTTGGACTCCCATCATCTGCTTGAAAAGAGAGAGAAAAGAAAATGCAATAATAGAGATAAGAGACACTTTTTAAAAATAATGAATCCGGCCGGGCGCTGTGGCTCACGCCTGTAATCCTAGCTCTTGGGAGGCCGAGGCGGGCGGATTGCTCAAGGTCAGGAGTTCAAAACCAGCCTGAGCAAGAGCGAGACCCCGTCTCTACTATAAATAGAAAGAAATTAATTGGCCAACTGATATATATATAAAAAATTAGCGGGGCATGGTGGCGCATGCCTGCAGTCCCAGCTACCCGGGAGGCTGAGGCAGAAGGATCACTCGAGCCCAGGCGTTTGAAGTTGCTGTGAGCTAGGCTGACGCCACGGCACTCACTCTAGCCTGGGCAACAAACCGAGACTCTGTCTCAAAAAAAAAAAAAAAAAAAAAATGAATCCGAAGAGAAAAGTAAAAGGAGGCCTGTGGAGCAGGTCTGGGTGTGACTCCGGATCCCCGAACATCAGGTGCCACCACCAAAGATTCCTACGTGTAGCCCATAGAACCCCAAAAGCAACGGGAGGAGTTCTGGTCACATACTCCCTCAAAATGACATCCTGGCCTTCTTCTGGAACTCCCTCCCCTCTCAGACTCTCGAGGTTTCCTCCAGCGTGTCGGCTCCCACAGAGCAGACCTTTGGTCTGAGACCTGACTGTCCAGAAGCCAGGCATGCTGCCGCGTGGCGGCGGTGTCACGGCTCGGGACAAGAGGAGGCCCCACGGTGCGGGCTGGGGCGCCAGGCACCGCGGCGGGCGCCGAGGGTGGGGGTCACCCCCACCCCGGGCCGCCCCCGCACTCCCAGAAACGCGACAGAACCAGAGGCAAAAAAAAAAAAGAAGAAGCCTACGGCACCCGGTATTCCCGGGCGGTCTCCCATCCAAGTTCTAACCAGGCCCGACCCTGCTTAGCTTCCGAGACCAGACGGGATCGGGCGCGTTCGGGGTGGTGTGGCCGTGGACGGCGGAGGGCGCCCCTGCCCCGCTCAAGAAGCCGAGCCTCTCTGCGCTTCCCCGCCGCCTCCTCCCGCCCCAGGCCCCGCGCCGGGTCGGGCCTGTTGAGTTCGCCGGCCGGGTCCCGCGGGCTCCGAGGGACGGGGGTGACAGGCGGGGCGGGCAGGGAGCGGCGGGCCGGGGTTGGGGGCTGTCTCTGTATACACACACACTCACACTCACACTCACTCACTCACTCACACTCACACTCACACAAGATGCGCCTCCACGGCTGGACCCGCCAAGGTGGAGACCTTCAAGCCCCCCTCCTCTCCTCGCCTGGCCTCCTTCACCTCCCCGCCCCCCACCCCCAGCGCGCCGGGGCCGCTGACTGCGCACGGGCGGGAGGGGCGGGGCGCTCGCCCTTTGACCCCAGCCAGGGGCGGCCCTCCCCCACAACCCCTTTCAGCTGCGCCCCCCACCCTGTGGCCTGGCGGCCGCCTATTCCCCCGGGCCAGGGCTGGGGCACAGCGCACGGGGGAGGGGAGCCAGTGTATGGGGCGTCTCTCTCTCTCTCTCTCTCTCGGGATGTGTCCCATGGGTGGGGTGGGGTGGCGTGGTTTGTGGGGCGCTGAAGAAATCAGTCCCCTCCATCTCCTCCCTCTGGAAAACACCCAAGCCCTTGGAGAACTGCCCGCACCGCTACCGTGGGGGCCGGGACCCTCCTCTGTGTCCTCCTGTGGCCCAGTCCAAGGGGCCTGGGCCTGGCCGGGGCTGCATTGGACCCCGACCACCCTGGCGTGTGGACTCGCTTAAAAATCGGCGATTAGATATTGGATTCCAGCGTCATTGAGGTCATTTCACTAATGAGTGCACCGCAAAGAGTTTCCTAATCCATCTGTGAGGGTGGCAACTGAAAGAGAATTTTAGAGCTGACAGGATAGGCGAGGAAAGGCATAGGAGATTTCCACACCCAGTAAGGAAGCCTTTCCCGAAGTGGAAGAAAGAAAGGAGCAAACAGAGACACCGGTAGCCCGCCCGGATCAGAGTCTGCCCCCGAGAGAAAGTACCCTGACCAGGTTCACCCGTGGGTGGGTCGCGAGCTAGCGGCGTTCAGAAGAGCGAGGCCCGCAGTCTGTGCAGAAGACACCTGCACTCGGGTGTGTGTGGCGGCACAATTCACAAGCAGCTCCAGATGTTAATCCAAGGAGAAGCCAGGGAGTTCCCAACGCCCCAGGTGTCCTCAGCCCACGACTGGCTGCTGTGGGAATGCGAAGCCCGGCTCCTTGTCTCAGAGCGGGGCAACCAGGAGGTGTGATGTCCACCCCGGCGTTCCCAGGAGGATCAGACTGAAGCTGGGACTTGGCCTGAAAGTGTCCCCTCGCATGGCCACCCCCTTCCCCTTCCTGCTCCTCTACTCCTGGTGCCCCTCCATCCAGGGGCCAGACCTTAAAGAGTCACCCGCAAGAGAATCCTGGTCCCAAAGGAGCCTTCTGGGGGACCCCTGCTGAGAGAGGTTGTGGGCATGGCCCGCTGGGGCTCTGCCCGACCCAGGGCTGAGAGATGCAACCTCCCAGCTCTGGGTCCCTGCAGGAAGTGTTGGCAAGCACAGGGCCAGTCCTCCAAAGGCCCAGGTGCAGGGAGCCCAGGCCAAGCAGCCTGTGGAAGAAGCCACATGCTGTGCCACCCCGGGGAACACGACTGCAGGCCACGGCCCTTCCCACCTCCTCCTCCTCCTCCTCCTCCTCCTCCTCCTCCTCCCACCCCGCCCCCGCCCCCGCCCCCACATGGCACAGGGCCCAGAGACACCTCAGACACTTGCTACCCAAAGTGCAAAGGGCATCAGTTGCTCCTCCAAACCCCCCCCCCTGCCCAGCAGACCGCGTTGTCCAGCCAGCCCCCGGGCCTCCCTGGGGTGCCCAGCACAAAAGTGCAGACACCCACCGGACCCTCAATCTCAGTTTTCGGATGTTTTTGCCACTCTAAGGACCCGCAGGCCAGCTGGGCCTTCTGGCAGGACAGAGAGCCCCGGAATCCGACGTGGAGAGCTGGGTATACGTCCCCATGAGGAGGCGGTCCCCACCTCCCTGGCTCTCCCCTTGCGGGGAGCGGCAGCCGAGGGGCCTCAGAGAAGACACCAGGCTGGGCCCCCACGGCACAGCGGGAGCACGTCCCCCGCAGGCCACTTAGCGACGGCGGCCAGCCGGCGGACGGTTGGGTTGCGCGAGACGCTGCGGCCGCCCTGCTACCGGGTTCCTGGGAGGGCGTCCTGGAACCAGCGTCCACACCAAGCCCTTGGAAGGCCCAGGCGACGGAGGAGCCCCGTCAGGCAGGGGCCGAGGACGGTGACGGCCCGGGCGGGGAGGAGCGTGTCAGGCAGGGGCAGAGGACGGTGACAGGTGATAGGCCGGGCGGGAAGGAGTCAGTCAGGCAGGGGCCGTGGAGGAGACTGGCTGGGTAAGGGTTAGGGTTAGTGTCAGGGCACAAGTCACAATCGCAAAGACCTGGAAGCCACCCGAGTGCCCATCGACCCACGAGTGGGTAAGTAAAATGTGGCCCGTGGACACCACGGAGTGCTATTCGGCTATGAGGAGCAGCGGTGAGGGGGCACCTCTCGTGGTTCTCCTGGCCAGAGCTGGAACCCGTTCCAGTAAGCCAAGTATCCCAAGAATGGACACACGAGCACCACGTGAGCGCGCTCACCAGCAAATGGGTACGAACCGATGGACACCTAAGTGGACACAGAGGAATCACCTTCTTCGGGTGGGTGTCGGGCGGGTGGGGGGAGGGGATGGGCATACACATCCATTAGGAATGCGGTGGGTACGCACCGACTGGGGGATGGGCGCACTTGAAGCTCTGACCCGAGGGGGGAGGCTGGGAGAGGGCAACGCACCCGACCTTTACATTGGTGCCCCCACAATATGCTGGAACAACATGAGACGTAAATGAATAAGAACATGGGGGGGGAGGGGGGCACGGGCAACACATGTCACCTTAACACTTGGACTCCCATCATCTGCTTGAAAAGAGAGAGAAAAGAAAATGCAATAATAGAGATAAGAGACACTTTTTAAAAATAATGAATCCGGCCGGGCGCTGTGGCTCACGCCTGTAATCCTAGCTCTTGGGAGGCCGAGGCGGGCGGATTGCTCAAGGTCAGGAGTTCAAAACCAGCCTGAGCAAGAGCGAGACCCCGTCTCTACTATAAATAGAAAGAAATTAATTGGCCAACTGATATATATATAAAAAATTAGCGGGGCATGGTGGCGCATGCCTGCAGTCCCAGCTACCCGGGAGGCTGAGGCAGAAGGATCACTCGAGCCCAGGCGTTTGAAGTTGCTGTGAGCTAGGCTGACGCCACGGCACTCACTCTAGCCTGGGCAACAAACCGAGACTCTGTCTCAAAAAAAAAAAAAAAAAAAAAATGAATCCGAAGAGAAAAGTAAAAGGAGGCCTGTGGAGCAGGTCTGGGTGTGACTCCGGATCCCCCAACATCAGGTGCCACCACCAAAGATTCCTACGTGTAGCCCATAGAACCCCAAAAGCAACGGGAGGAGTTCTGGTCACATACTCCCTCAAAATGACATCCTGGCCTTCTTCTGGAACTCCCTCCCCTCTCAGACTCTCGAGGTTTCCTCCAGCGTGTCGGCTCCCACAGAGCAGACCTTTGGTCTGAGACCTGACTGTCCAGAAGCCAGGCATGCTGCCGCGTGGCGGCGGTGTCACGGCTCGGGACAAGAGGAGGCCCCACGGTGCGGGCTGGGGCGCCAGGCACCGCGGCGGGCGCCGAGGGTGGGGGTCACCCCCACCCCGGGCCGCCCCCGCACTCCCAGAAACGCGACAGAACCAGAGGCAAAAAAAAAAAAGAAGAAGCCTACGGCACCCGGTATTCCCGGGCGGTCTCCCATCCAAGTTCTAACCAGGCCCGACCCTGCTTAGCTTCCGAGACCAGACGGGATCGGGCGCGTTCGGGGTGGTGTGGCCGTGGACGGCGGAGGGCGCCCCTGCCCCGCTCAAGAAGCCGAGCCTCTCTGCGCTTCCCCGCCGCCTCCTCCCGCCCCAGGCCCCGCGCCGGGTCGGGCCTGTTGAGTTCGCCGGCCGGGTCCCGCGGGCTCCGAGGGACGGGGGTGACAGGCGGGGCGGGCAGGGAGCGGCGGGCCGGGGTTGGGGGCTGTCTCTGTATACACACACACTCACACTCACACTCACTCACTCACTCACACTCACACTCACACAAGATGCGCCTCCACGGCTGGACCCGCCAAGGTGGAGACCTTCAAGCCCCCCTCCTCTCCTCGCCTGGCCTCCTTCACCTCCCCGCCCCCCACCCCCAGCGCGCCGGGGCCGCTGACTGCGCACGGGCGGGAGGGGCGGGGCGCTCGCCCTTTGACCCCAGCCAGGGGCGGCCCTCCCCCACAACCCCTTTCAGCTGCGCCCCCCACCCTGTGGCCTGGCGGCCGCCTATTCCCCCGGGCCAGGGCTGGGGCACAGCGCACGGGGGAGGGGAGCCAGTGTATGGGGCGTCTCTCTCTCTCTCTCGGGATGTGTCCCATGGGTGGGGTGGGGTGGCGTGGTTTGTGGGGCGCTGAAGAAATCAGTCCCCTCCATCTCCTCCCTCTGGAAAACACCCAAGCCCTTGGAGAACTGCCCGCACCGCTACCGTGGGGGCCGGGACCCTCCTCTGTGTCCTCCTGTGGCCCAGTCCAAGGGGCCTGGGCCTGGCCGGGGCTGCATTGGACCCCGACCACCCTGGCGTGTGGACTCGCTTAAAAATCGGCGATTAGATATTGGATTCCAGCGTCATTGAGGTCATTTCACTAATGAGTGCACCGCAAAGAGTTTCCTAATCCATCTGTGAGGGTGGCAACTGAAAGAGAATTTTAGAGCTGACAGGATAGGCGAGGAAAGGCATAGGAGATTTCCACACCCAGTAAGGAAGCCTTTCCCGAAGTGGAAGAAAGAAAGGAGCAAACAGAGACACCGGTAGCCCGCCCGGATCAGAGTCTGCCCCCGAGAGAAAGTACCCTGACCAGGTTCACCCGTGGGTGGGTCGCGAGCTAGCGGCATTCAGAAGAGCGAGGCCCGCAGTCTGTGCAGAAGACACCTGCACTCGGGTGTGTGTGGCGGCACAATTCACAAGCAGCTCCAGATGTTAATCCAAGGAGAAGCCAGGGAGTTCCCAACGCCCCAGGTGTCCTCAGCCCACGACTGGCTGCTGTGGGAATGCGAAGCCCGGCTCCTTGTCTCAGAGCGGGGCAACCAGGAGGTGTGATGTCCACCCCGGCGTTCCCAGGAGGATCAGACTGAAGCTGGGACTTGGCCTGAAAGTGTCCCCTCGCATGGCCACCCCCTTCCCCTTCCTGCTCCTCTACTCCTGGTGCCCCTCCATCCAGGGGCCAGACCTTAAAGAGTCACCCGCAAGAGAATCCTGGTCCCAAAGGAGCCTTCTGGGGGACCCCTGCTGAGAGAGGTTGTGGGCATGGCCCGCTGGGGCTCTGCCCGACCCAGGGCTGAGAGATGCAACCTCCCAGCTCTGGGTCCCTGCAGGAAGTGTTGGCAAGCACAGGGCCAGTCCTCCAAAGGCCCAGGTGCAGGGAGCCCAGGCCAAGCAGCCTGTGGAAGAAGCCACATGCTGTGCCACCCCGGGGAACACGACTGCAGGCCACGGCCCTTCCCACCTCCTCCTCCTCCTCCTCCTCCTCCTGTCCTCCTCACACCCCGCCCCCGCCCCCGCCCCCACATGGCACAGGGCCCAGAGACACCTCAGACACTTGCTACCCAAAGTGCAAAGGGCATCAGTTGCTCCTCCAAACCCCCCCCCCTGCCCAGCAGACCGCGTTGTCCAGCCAGCCCCCGGGCCTCCCTGGGGTGCCCAGCACAAAAGTGCAGACACCCACCGGACCCTCAATCTCAGTTTTCGGATGTTTTTGCCACTCTAAGGACCCGCAGGCCAGCTGGGCCTTCTGGCAGGACAGAGAGCCCCGGAATCCGACGTGGAGAGCTGGGTGTACGTCCCCATGAGGAGGCGGTCCCCACCTCCCCGGCTCTCCCCTTGCGGGGAGCGGCAGCCGCGGGGCCTCAGAGAAGACACCAGGCTGGGCCCCCACGGCACAGCGGGAGCACGTCCCCCGCAGGCCACTTAGCGACGGCGGCCAGCCGGCGGACGGTTGGGTTGCGCGAGACGCTGCGGCCGCCCTGCTACCGGGTTCCTGGGAGGGCGTCCTGGAACCAGCGTCCACACCAAGCCCTTGGAAGGCCCAGGCGACGGAGGAGCCCCGTCAGGCAGGGGCCCAGGACGGTGACGGCCCGGGCGGGGAGGAGCGTGTCAGGCAGGGTCAGAGGACGGTGACAGGTGATAGGCCGGGCGGGAAGGAGTCAGTCAGGCAGGGGCCGTGGAGGAGACTGGCTGGGTAAGGGTTAGGGTTAGTGTCAGGGCACAAGTCACAATCGCAAAGACCTGGAAGCCACCCGAGTGCCCATCGACCCACGAGTGGGTAAGTAAAATGTGGCCCGTGGACACCACGGAGTGCTATTC
This sequence comes from Microcebus murinus, assembly GCF_040939455.1. Classification (NCBI taxonomy): domain Eukaryota; kingdom Metazoa; phylum Chordata; class Mammalia; order Primates; family Cheirogaleidae; genus Microcebus; species Microcebus murinus. The sequence continues at coordinate 398,921 of NW_027438964.1, forward strand.
GGCTATGAGGAGCAGCGGTGAGGGGGCACCTCTCGTGGTTCTCCTGGCCAGAGCTGGAACCCGTTCCAGTAAGCCAGGTATCCCAAGAATGGACACACGAGCACCACGTGAGCGCGCTCACCAGCAAATGGGTACGAACCGATGGACACCTAAGTGGACACAGAGGAATCACCTTCTTCGGGTGGGTGTCGGGCGGGTGGGGGGAGGGGATGGGCATACACATCCATTAGGAATGCGGTGGGTACGCACCGACTGGGGGATGGGCGCACTTGAAGCTCTGACCCGAGGGGGGAGGCTGGGAGAGGGCAACGCACCCGACCTTTACATTGGTGCCCCCACAATATGCTGGAACAACATGAGACGTAAATGAATAAGAACATGGGGGGGGAGGGGGGCACGGGCAACACATGTCACCTTAACACTTGGACTCCCATCATCTGCTTGAAAAGAGAGAGAAAAGAAAATGCAATAATAGAGATAAGAGACACTTTTTAAAAATAATGAATCCGGCCGGGCGCTGTGGCTCACGCCTGTAATCCTAGCTCTTGGGAGGCCGAGGCGGGCGGATTGCTCAAGGTCAGGAGTTCAAAACCAGCCTGAGCAAGAGCGAGACCCCGTCTCTACTATAAATAGAAAGAAATTAATTGGCCAACTGATATATATATAAAAAATTAGCGGGGCATGGTGGCGCATGCCTGCAGTCCCAGCTACCCGGGAGGCTGAGGCAGAAGGATCACTCGAGCCCAGGCGTTTGAAGTTGCTGTGAGCTAGGCTGACGCCACGGCACTCACTCTAGCCTGGGCAACAAACCGAGACTCTGTCTCAAAAAAAAAAAAAAAAAAAAAATGAATCCGAAGAGAAAAGTAAAAGGAGGCCTGTGGAGCAGGTCTGGGTGTGACTCCGGATCCCCGAACATCAGGTGCCACCACCAAAGATTCCTACGTGTAGCCCATAGAACCCCAAAAGCAACGGGAGGAGTTCTGGTCACATACTCCCTCAAAATGACATCCTGGCCTTCTTCTGGAACTCCCTCCCCTCTCAGACTCTCGAGGTTTCCTCCAGCGTGTCGGCTCCCACAGAGCAGACCTTTGGTCTGAGACCTGACTGTCCAGAAGCCAGGCATGCTGCCGCGTGGCGGCGGTGTCACGGCTCGGGACAAGAGGAGGCCCCACGGTGCGGGCTGGGGCGCCAGGCACCGCGGCGGGCGCCGAGGGTGGGGGTCACCCCCACCCCGGGCCGCCCCCGCACTCCCAGAAACGCGACAGAACCAGAGGCAAAAAAAAAAAAGAAGAAGCCTACGGCACCCGGTATTCCCGGGCGGTCTCCCATCCAAGTTCTAACCAGGCCCGACCCTGCTTAGCTTCCGAGACCAGACGGGATCGGGCGCGTTCGGGGTGGTGTGGCCGTGGACGGCGGAGGGCGCCCCTGCCCCGCTCAAGAAGCCGAGCCTCTCTGCGCTTCCCCGCCGCCTCCTCCCGCCCCAGGCCCCGCGCCGGGTCGGGCCTGTTGAGTTCGCCGGCCGGGTCCCGCGGGCTCCGAGGGACGGGGGTGACAGGCGGGGCGGGCAGGGAGCGGCGGGCCGGGGTTGGGGGCTGTCTCTGTATACACACACACTCACACTCACACTCACTCACTCACTCACACTCACACTCACACAAGATGCGCCTCCACGGCTGGACCCGCCAAGGTGGAGACCTTCAAGCCCCCCTCCTCTCCTCGCCTGGCCTCCTTCACCTCCCCGCCCCCCACCCCCAGCGCGCCGGGGCCGCTGACTGCGCACGGGCGGGAGGGGCGGGGCGCTCGCCCTTTGACCCCAGCCAGGGGCGGCCCTCCCCCACAACCCCTTTCAGCTGCGCCCCCCACCCTGTGGCCTGGCGGCCGCCTATTCCCCCGGGCCAGGGCTGGGGCACAGCGCACGGGGGAGGGGAGCCAGTGTATGGGGCGTCTCTCTCTCTCTCTCTCTCTCTCTCTCTCTCGGGATGTGTCCCATGGGTGGGGTGGGGTGGCGTGGTTTGTGGGGCGCTGAAGAAATCAGTCCCCTCCATCTCCTCCCTCTGGAAAACACCCAAGCCCTTGGAGAACTGCCCGCACCGCTACCGTGGGGGCCGGGACCCTCCTCTGTGTCCTCCTGTGGCCCAGTCCAAGGGGCCTGGGCCTGGCCGGGGCTGCATTGGACCCCGACCACCCTGGCGTGTGGACTCGCTTAAAAATCGGCGATTAGATATTGGATTCCAGCGTCATTGAGGTCATTTCACTAATGAGTGCACCGCAAAGAGTTTCCTAATCCATCTGTGAGGGTGGCAACTGAAAGAGAATTTTAGAGCTGACAGGATAGGCGAGGAAAGGCATAGGAGATTTCCACACCCAGTAAGGAAGCCTTTCCCGAAGTGGAAGAAAGAAAGGAGCAAACAGAGACACCGGTAGCCCGCCCGGATCAGAGTCTGCCCCCGAGAGAAAGTACCCTGACCAGGTTCACCCGTGGGTGGGTCGCGAGCTAGCGGCGTTCAGAAGAGCGAGGCCCGCAGTCTGTGCAGAAGACACCTGCACTCGGGTGTGTGTGGCGGCACAATTCACAAGCAGCTCCAGATGTTAATCCAAGGAGAAGCCAGGGAGTTCCCAACGCCCCAGGTGTCCTCAGCCCACGACTGGCTGCTGTGGGAATGCGAAGCCCGGCTCCTTGTCTCAGAGCGGGGCAACCAGGAGGTGTGATGTCCACCCCGGCGTTCCCAGGAGGATCAGACTGAAGCTGGGACTTGGCCTGAAAGTGTCCCCTCGCATGGCCACCCCCTTCCCCTTCCTGCTCCTCTACTCCTGGTGCCCCTCCATCCAGGGGCCAGACCTTAAAGAGTCACCCGCAAGAGAATCCTGGTCCCAAAGGAGCCTTCTGGGGGACCCCTGCTGAGAGAGGTTGTGGGCATGGCCCGCTGGGGCTCTGCCCGACCCAGGGCTGAGAGATGCAACCTCCCAGCTCTGGGTCCCTGCAGGAAGTGTTGGCAAGCACAGGGCCAGTCCTCCAAAGGCCCAGGTGCAGGGAGCCCAGGCCAAGCAGCCTGTGGAAGAAGCCACATGCTGTGCCACCCCGGGGAACACGACTGCAGGCCACGGCCCTTCCCACCTCCTCCTCCTCCTCCTCCTCCTCCTGTCCTCCTCCCACCCCGCCCCCGCCCCCGCCCCCACATGGCACAGGGCCCAGAGACACCTCAGACACTTGCTACCCAAAGTGCAAAGGGCATCAGTTGCTCCTCCAAACCCCCCCCCCTGCCCAGCAGACCGCGTTGTCCAGCCAGCCCCCGGGCCTCCCTGGGGTGCCCAGCACAAAAGTGCAGACACCCACCGGACCCTCAATCTCAGTTTTCGGATGTTTTTGCCACTCTAAGGACCCGCAGGCCAGCTGGGCCTTCTGGCAGGACAGAGAGCCCCGGAATCCGACGTGGAGAGCTGGGTGTACGTCCCCATGAGGAGGCGGTCCCCACCTCCCCGGCTCTCCCCTTGCGGGGAGCGGCAGCCGCGGGGCCTCAGAGAAGACACCAGGCTGGGCCCCCACGGCACAGCGGGAGCACGTCCCCCGCAGGCCACTTAGCGACGGCGGCCAGCCGGCGGACGGTTGGGTTGCGCGAGACGCTGCGGCCGCCCTGCTACCGGGTTCCTGGGAGGGCGTCCTGGAACCAGCGTCCACACCAAGCCCTTGGAAGGCCCAGGCGACGGAGGAGCCCCGTCAGGCAGGGGCCGAGGACGGTGACGGCCCGGGCGGGGAGGAGCGTGTCAGGCAGGGGCAGAGGACGGTGACAGGTGATAGGCCGGGCGGGAAGGAGTCAGTCAGGCAGGGGCCGTGGAGGAGACTGGCTGGGTAAGGGTTAGGGTTAGTGTCAGGGCACAAGTCACAATCGCAAAGACCTGGAAGCCACCCGAGTGCCCATCGACCCACGAGTGGGTAAGTAAAATGTGGCCCGTGGACACCACGGAGTGCTATTCGGCTATGAGGAGCAGCGGTGAGGGGGCACCTCTCGTGGTTCTCCTGGCCAGAGCTGGAACCCGTTCCAGTAAGCCAGGTATCCCAAGAATGGACACACGAGCACCACGTGAGCGCGCTCACCAGCAAATGGGTACGAACCGATGGACACCTAAGTGGACACAGAGGAATCACCTTCTTCGGGTGGGTGTCGGGCGGGTGGGGGGAGGGGATGGGCATACACATCCATTAGGAATGCGGTGGGTACGCACCGACTGGGGGATGGGCGCACTTGAAGCTCTGACCCGAGGGGGGAGGCTGGGAGAGGGCAACGCACCCGACCTTTACATTGGTGCCCCCACAATATGCTGGAACAACATGAGACGTAAATGAATAAGAACATGGGGGGGGAGGGGGGCACGGGCAACACATGTCACCTTAACACTTGGACTCCCATCATCTGCTTGAAAAGAGAGAGAAAAGAAAATGCAATAATAGAGATAAGAGACACTTTTTAAAAATAATGAATCCGGCCGGGCGCTGTGGCTCACGCCTGTAATCCTAGCTCTTGGGAGGCCGAGGCGGGCGGATTGCTCAAGGTCAGGAGTTCAAAACCAGCCTGAGCAAGAGCGAGACCCCGTCTCTACTATAAATAGAAAGAAATTAATTGGCCAACTGATATATATATAAAAAATTAGCGGGGCATGGTGGCGCATGCCTGCAGTCCCAGCTACCCGGGAGGCTGAGGCAGAAGGATCACTCGAGCCCAGGCGTTTGAAGTTGCTGTGAGCTAGGCTGACGCCACGGCACTCACTCTAGCCTGGGCAACAAACCGAGACTCTGTCTCAAAAAAAAAAAAAAAAAAAAAATGAATCCGAAGAGAAAAGTAAAAGGAGGCCTGTGGAGCAGGTCTGGGTGTGACTCCGGATCCCCGAACATCAGGTGCCACCACCAAAGATTCCTACGTGTAGCCCATAGAACCCCAAAAGCAACGGGAGGAGTTCTGGTCACATACTCCCTCAAAATGACATCCTGGCCTTCTTCTGGAACTCCCTCCCCTCTCAGACTCTCGAGGTTTCCTCCAGCGTGTCGGCTCCCACAGAGCAGACCTTTGGTCTGAGACCTGACTGTCCAGAAGCCAGGCATGCTGCCGCGTGGCGGCGGTGTCACGGCTCGGGACAAGAGGAGGCCCCACGGTGCGGGCTGGGGCGCCAGGCACCGCGGCGGGCGCCGAGGGTGGGGGTCACCCCCACCCCGGGCCGCCCCCGCACTCCCAGAAACGCGACAGAACCAGAGGCAAAAAAAAAAAAGAAGAAGCCTACGGCACCCGGTATTCCCGGGCGGTCTCCCATCCAAGTTCTAACCAGGCCCGACCCTGCTTAGCTTCCGAGACCAGACGGGATCGGGCGCGTTCGGGGTGGTGTGGCCGTGGACGGCGGAGGGCGCCCCTGCCCCGCTCAAGAAGCCGAGCCTCTCTGCGCTTCCCCGCCGCCTCCTCCCGCCCCAGGCCCCGCGCCGGGTCGGGCCTGTTGAGTTCGCCGGCCGGGTCCCGCGGGCTCCGAGGGACGGGGGTGACAGGCGGGGCGGGCAGGGAGCGGCGGGCCGGGGTTGGGGGCTGTCTCTGTATACACACACACTCACACTCACACTCACTCACTCACTCACACTCACACTCACACAAGATGCGCCTCCACGGCTGGACCCGCCAAGGTGGAGACCTTCAAGCCCCCCTCCTCTCCTCGCCTGGCCTCCTTCACCTCCCCGCCCCCCACCCCCAGCGCGCCGGGGCCGCTGACTGCGCACGGGCGGGAGGGGCGGGGCGCTCGCCCTTTGACCCCAGCCAGGGGCGGCCCTCCCCCACAACCCCTTTCAGCTGCGCCCCCCACCCTGTGGCCTGGCGGCCGCCTATTCCCCCGGGCCAGGGCTGGGGCACAGCGCACGGGGGAGGGGAGCCAGTGTATGGGGCGTCTCTCTCTCTCTCTCGGGATGTGTCCCATGGGTGGGGTGGGGTGGCGTGGTTTGTGGGGCGCTGAAGAAATCAGTCCCCTCCATCTCCTCCCTCTGGAAAACACCCAAGCCCTTGGAGAACTGCCCGCACCGCTACCGTGGGGGCCGGGACCCTCCTCTGTGTCCTCCTGTGGCCCAGTCCAAGGGGCCTGGGCCTGGCCGGGGCTGCATTGGACCCCGACCACCCTGGCGTGTGGACTCGCTTAAAAATCGGCGATTAGATATTGGATTCCAGCGTCATTGAGGTCATTTCACTAATGAGTGCACCGCAAAGAGTTTCCTAATCCATCTGTGAGGGTGGCAACTGAAAGAGAATTTTAGAGCTGACAGGATAGGCGAGGAAAGGCATAGGAGATTTCCACACCCAGTAAGGAAGCCTTTCCCGAAGTGGAAGAAAGAAAGGAGCAAACAGAGACACCGGTAGCCCGCCCGGATCAGAGTCTGCCCCCGAGAGAAAGTACCCTGACCAGGTTCACCCGTGGGTGGGTCGCGAGCTAGCGGCATTCAGAAGAGCGAGGCCCGCAGTCTGTGCAGAAGACACCTGCACTCGGGTGTGTGTGGCGGCACAATTCACAAGCAGCTCCAGATGTTAATCCAAGGAGAAGCCAGGGAGTTCCCAACGCCCCAGGTGTCCTCAGCCCACGACTGGCTGCTGTGGGAATGCGAAGCCCGGCTCCTTGTCTCAGAGCGGGGCAACCAGGAGGTGTGATGTCCACCCCGGCGTTCCCAGGAGGATCAGACTGAAGCTGGGACTTGGCCTGAAAGTGTCCCCTCGCATGGCCACCCCCTTCCCCTTCCTGCTCCTCTACTCCTGGTGCCCCTCCATCCAGGGGCCAGACCTTAAAGAGTCACCCGCAAGAGAATCCTGGTCCCAAAGGAGCCTTCTGGGGGACCCCTGCTGAGAGAGGTTGTGGGCATGGCCCGCTGGGGCTCTGCCCGACCCAGGGCTGAGAGATGCAACCTCCCAGCTCTGGGTCCCTGCAGGAAGTGTTGGCAAGCACAGGGCCAGTCCTCCAAAGGCCCAGGTGCAGGGAGCCCAGGCCAAGCAGCCTGTGGAAGAAGCCACATGCTGTGCCACCCCGGGGAACACGACTGCAGGCCAAGGCCCTTCCCACCTCCTCCTCCTCCTCCTCCTCCTCCTCCTCCTCCTCCCACCCCGCCCCCGCCCCCGCCCCCACATGGCACAGGGCCCAGAGACACCTCAGACACTTGCTACCCAAAGTGCAAAGGGCATCAGTTGCTCCTCCAAACCCCCCCCCCTGCCCAGCAGACCGCGTTGTCCAGCCAGCCCCCGGGCCTCCCTGGGGTGCCCAGCACAAAAGTGCAGACACCCACCGGACCCTCAATCTCAGTTTTCGGATGTTTTTGCCACTCTAAGGACCCGCAGGCCAGCTGGGCCTTCTGGCAGGACAGAGAGCCCCGGAATCCGACGTGGAGAGCTGGGTGTACGTCCCCATGAGGAGGCGGTCCCCACCTCCCCGGCTCTCCCCTTGCGGGGAGCGGCAGCCGCGGGGCCTCAGAGAAGACACCAGGCTGGGCCCCCACGGCACAGCGGGAGCACGTCCCCCGCAGGCCACTTAGCGACGGCGGCCAGCCGGCGGACGGTTGGGTTGCGCGAGACGCTGCGGCCGCCCTGCTACCGGGTTCCTGGGAGGGCGTCCTGGAACCAGCGTCCACACCAAGCCCTTGGAAGGCCCAGGCGACGGAGGAGCCCCGTCAGGCAGGGGCCGAGGACGGTGACGGCCCGGGCGGGGAGGAGCGTGTCAGGCAGGGGCAGAGGACGGTGACAGGTGATAGGCCGGGCGGGAAGGAGTCAGTCAGGCAGGGGCCGTGGAGGAGACTGGCTGGGTAAGGGTTAGGGTTAGTGTCAGGGCACAAGTCACAATCGCAAAGACCTGGAAGCCACCCGAGTGCCCATCGACCCACGAGTGGGTAAGTAAAATGTGGCCCGTGGACACCACGGAGTGCTATTCGGCTATGAGGAGCAGCGGTGAGGGGGCACCTCTCGTGGTTCTCCTGGCCAGAGCTGGAACCCGTTCCAGTAAGCCAGGTATCCCAAGAATGGACACACGAGCACCACGTGAGCGCGCTCACCAGCAAATGGGTACGAACCGATGGACACCTAAGTGGACACAGAGGAATCACCTTCTTCGGGTGGGTGTCGGGCGGGTGGGGGGAGGGGATGGGCATACACATCCATTAGGAATGCGGTGGGTACGCACCGACTGGGGGATGGGCGCACTTGAAGCTCTGACCCGAGGGGGGAGGCTGGGAGAGGGCAACGCACCCGACCTTTACATTGGTGCCCCCACAATATGCTGGAACAACATGAGACGTAAATGAATAAGAACATGGGGGGGGAGGGGGGCACGGGCAACACATGTCACCTTAACACTTGGACTCCCATCATCTGCTTGAAAAGAGAGAGAAAAGAAAATGCAATAATAGAGATAAGAGACACTTTTTAAAAATAATGAATCCGGCCGGGCGCTGTGGCTCACGCCTGTAATCCTAGCTCTTGGGAGGCCGAGGCGGGCGGATTGCTCAAGGTCAGGAGTTCAAAACCAGCCTGAGCAAGAGCGAGACCCCGTCTCTACTATAAATAGAAAGAAATTAATTGGCCAACTGATATATATATAAAAAATTAGCGGGGCATGGTGGCGCATGCCTGCAGTCCCAGCTACCCGGGAGGCTGAGGCAGAAGGATCACTCGAGCCCAGGCGTTTGAAGTTGCTGTGAGCTAGGCTGACGCCACGGCACTCACTCTAGCCTGGGCAACAAACCGAGACTCTGTCTCAAAAAAAAAAAAAAAAAAAAAATGAATCCGAAGAGAAAAGTAAAAGGAGGCCTGTGGAGCAGGTCTGGGTGTGACTCCGGATCCCCGAACATCAGGTGCCACCACCAAAGATTCCTACGTGTAGCCCATAGAACCCCAAAAGCAACGGGAGGAGTTCTGGTCACATACTCCCTCAAAATGACATCCTGGCCTTCTTCTGGAACTCCCTCCCCTCTCAGACTCTCGAGGTTTCCTCCAGCGTGTCGGCTCCCACAGAGCAGACCTTTGGTCTGAGACCTGACTGTCCAGAAGCCAGGCATGCTGCCGCGTGGCGGCGGTGTCACGGCTCGGGACAAGAGGAGGCCCCACGGTGCGGGCTGGGGCGCCAGGCACCGCGGCGGGCGCCGAGGGTGGGGGTCACCCCCACCCCGGGCCGCCCCCGCACTCCCAGAAACGCGACAGAACCAGAGGCAAAAAAAAAAAAGAAGAAGCCTACGGCACCCGGTATTCCCGGGCGGTCTCCCATCCAAGTTCTAACCAGGCCCGACCCTGCTTAGCTTCCGAGACCAGACGGGATCGGGCGCGTTCGGGGTGGTGTGGCCGTGGACGGCGGAGGGCGCCCCTGCCCCGCTCAAGAAGCCGAGCCTCTCTGCGCTTCCCCGCCGCCTCCTCCCGCCCCAGGCCCCGCGCCGGGTCGGGCCTGTTGAGTTCGCCGGCCGGGTCCCGCGGGCTCCGAGGGACGGGGGTGACAGGCGGGGCGGGCAGGGAGCGGCGGGCCGGGGTTGGGGGCTGTCTCTGTATACACACACACTCACACTCACACTCACTCACTCACTCACACTCACACTCACACAAGATGCGCCTCCACGGCTGGACCCGCCAAGGTGGAGACCTTCAAGCCCCCCTCCTCTCCTCGCCTGGCCTCCTTCACCTCCCCGCCCCCCACCCCCAGCGCGCCGGGGCCGCTGACTGCGCACGGGCGGGAGGGGCGGGGCGCTCGCCCTTTGACCCCAGCCAGGGGCGGCCCTCCCCCACAACCCCTTTCAGCTGCGCCCCCCACCCTGTGGCCTGGCGGCCGCCTATTCCCCCGGGCCAGGGCTGGGGCACAGCGCACGGGGGAGGGGAGCCAGTGTATGGGGCGTCTCTCTCTCTCTCTCTCTCTCTCGGGATGTGTCCCATGGGTGGGGTGGGGTGGCGTGGTTTGTGGGGCGCTGAAGAAATCAGTCCCCTCCATCTCCTCCCTCTGGAAAACACCCAAGCCCTTGGAGAACTGCCCGCACCGCTACCGTGGGGGCCGGGACCCTCCTCTGTGTCCTCCTGTGGCCCAGTCCAAGGGGCCTGGGCCTGGCCGGGGCTGCATTGGACCCCGACCACCCTGGCGTGTGGACTCGCTTAAAAATCGGCGATTAGATATTGGATTCCAGCGTCATTGAGGTCATTTCACTAATGAGTGCACCGCAAAGAGTTTCCTAATCCATCTGTGAGGGTGGCAACTGAAAGAGAATTTTAGAGCTGACAGGATAGGCGAGGAAAGGCATAGGAGATTTCCACACCCAGTAAGGAAGCCTTTCCCGAAGTGGAAGAAAGAAAGGAGCAAACAGAGACACCGGTAGCCCGCCCGGATCAGAGTCTGCCCCCGAGAGAAAGTACCCTGACCAGGTTCACCCGTGGGTGGGTCGCGAGCTAGCGGCGTTCAGAAGAGCGAGGCCCGCAGTCTGTGCAGAAGACACCTGCACTCGGGTGTGTGTGGCGGCACAATTCACAAGCAGCTCCAGATGTTAATCCAAGGAGAAGCCAGGGAGTTCCCAACGCCCCAGGTGTCCTCAGCCCACGACTGGCTGCTGTGGGAATGCGAAGCCCGGCTCCTTGTCTCAGAGCGGGGCAACCAGGAGGTGTGATGTCCACCCCGGCGTTCCCAGGAGGATCAGACTGAAGCTGGGACTTGGCCTGAAAGTGTCCCCTCGCATGGCCACCCCCTTCCCCTTCCTGCTCCTCTACTCCTGGTGCCCCTCCATCCAGGGGCCAGACCTTAAAGAGTCACCCGCAAGAGAATCCTGGTCCCAAAGGAGCCTTCTGGGGGACCCCTGCTGAGAGAGGTTGTGGGCATGGCCCGCTGGGGCTCTGCCCGACCCAGGGCTGAGAGATGCAACCTCCCAGCTCTGGGTCCCTGCAGGAAGTGTTGGCAAGCACAGGGCCAGTCCTCCAAAGGCCCAGGTGCAGGGAGCCCAGGCCAAGCAGCCTGTGGAAGAAGCCACATGCTGTGCCACCCCGGGGAACACGACTGCAGGCCACGGCCCTTCCCACCTCCTCCTCCTCCTCCTCCTCCTCCTGTCCTCCTCCCACCCCGCCCCCGCCCCCGCCCCCACATGGCACAGGGCCCAGAGACACCTCAGACACTTGCTACCCAAAGTGCAAAGGGCATCAGTTGCTCCTCCAAACCCCCCCCCCTGCCCAGCAGACCGCGTTGTCCAGCCAGCCCCCGGGCCTCCCTGGGGTGCCCAGCACAAAAGTGCAGACACCCACCGGACCCTCAATCTCAGTTTTCGGATGTTTTTGCCACTCTAAGGACCCGCAGGCCAGCTGGGCCTTCTGGCAGGACAGAGAGCCCCGGAATCCGACGTGGAGAGCTGGGTGTACGTCCCCATGAGGAGGCGGTCCCCACCTCCCCGGCTCTCCCCTTGCGGGGAGCGGCAGCCGCGGGGCCTCAGAGAAGACACCAGGCTGGGCCCCCACGGCACAGCGGGAGCACGTCCCCCGCAGGCCACTTAGCGACGGCGGCCAGCCGGCGGACGGTTGGGTTGCGCGAGACGCTGCGGCCGCCCTGCTACCGGGTTCCTGGGAGGGCGTCCTGGAACCAGCGTCCACACCAAGCCCTTGGAAGGCCCAGGCGACGGAGGAGCCCCGTCAGGCAGGGGCCGAGGACGGTGACGGCCCGGGCGGGGAGGAGCGTGTCAGGCAGGGGCAGAGGACGGTGACAGGTGATAGGCCGGGCGGGAAGGAGTCAGTCAGGCAGGGGCCGTGGAGGAGACTGGCTGGGTAAGGGTTAGGGTTAGTGTCAGGGCACAAGTCACAATCGCAAAGACCTGGAAGCCACCCGAGTGCCCATCGACCCACGAGTGGGTAAGTAAAATGTGGCCCGTGGACACCACGGAGTGCTATTCGGCTATGAGGAGCAGCGGTGAGGGGGCACCTCTCGTGGTTCTCCTGGCCAGAGCTGGAACCCGTTCCAGTAAGCCAGGTATCCCAAGAATGGACACACGAGCACCACGTGAGCGCGCTCACCAGCAAATGGGTACGAACCGATGGACACCTAAGTGGACACAGAGGAATCACCTTCTTCGGGTGGGTGTCGGGCGGGTGGGGGGAGGGGATGGGCATACACATCCATTAGGAATGCGGTGGGTACGCACCGACTGGGGGATGGGCGCACTTGAAGCTCTGACCCGAGGGGGGAGGCTGGGAGAGGGCAACGCACCCGACCTTTACATTGGTGCCCCCACAATATGCTGGAACAACATGAGACGTAAATGAATAAGAACATGGGGGGGGAGGGGGGCACGGGCAACACATGTCACCTTAACACTTGGACTCCCATCATCTGCTTGAAAAGAGAGAGAAAAGAAAATGCAATAATAGAGATAAGAGACACTTTTTAAAAATAATGAATCCGGCCGGGCGCTGTGGCTCACGCCTGTAATCCTAGCTCTTGGGAGGCCGAGGCGGGCGGATTGCTCAAGGTCAGGAGTTCAAAACCAGCCTGAGCAAGAGCGAGACCCCGTCTCTACTATAAATAGAAAGAAATTAATTGGCCAACTGATATATATATAAAAAATTAGCGGGGCATGGTGGCGCATGCCTGCAGTCCCAGCTACCCGGGAGGCTGAGGCAGAAGGATCACTCGAGCCCAGGCGTTTGAAGTTGCTGTGAGCTAGGCTGACGCCACGGCACTCACTCTAGCCTGGGCAACAAACCGAGACTCTGTCTCAAAAAAAAAAAAAAAAAAAAAATGAATCCGAAGAGAAAAGTAAAAGGAGGCCTGTGGAGCAGGTCTGGGTGTGACTCCGGATCCCCGAACATCAGGTGCCACCACCAAAGATTCCTACGTGTAGCCCATAGAACCCCAAAAGCAACGGGAGGAGTTCTGGTCACATACTCCCTCAAAATGACATCCTGGCCTTCTTCTGGAACTCCCTCCCCTCTCAGACTCTCGAGGTTTCCTCCAGCGTGTCGGCTCCCACAGAGCAGACCTTTGGTCTGAGACCTGACTGTCCAGAAGCCAGGCATGCTGCCGCGTGGCGGCGGTGTCACGGCTCGGGACAAGAGGAGGCCCCACGGTGCGGGCTGGGGCGCCAGGCACCGCGGCGGGCGCCGAGGGTGGGGGTCACCCCCACCCCGGGCCGCCCCCGCACTCCCAGAAACGCGACAGAACCAGAGGCAAAAAAAAAAAAGAAGAAGCCTACGGCACCCGGTATTCCCGGGCGGTCTCCCATCCAAGTTCTAACCAGGCCCGACCCTGCTTAGCTTCCGAGACCAGACGGGATCGGGCGCGTTCGGGGTGGTGTGGCCGTGGACGGCGGAGGGCGCCCCTGCCCCGCTCAAGAAGCCGAGCCTCTCTGCGCTTCCCCGCCGCCTCCTCCCGCCCCAGGCCCCGCGCCGGGTCGGGCCTGTTGAGTTCGCCGGCCGGGTCCCGCGGGCTCCGAGGGACGGGGGTGACAGGCGGGGCGGGCAGGGAGCGGCGGGCCGGGGTTGGGGGCTGTCTCTGTATACACACACACTCACACTCACACTCACTCACTCACTCACACTCACACTCACACAAGATGCGCCTCCACGGCTGGACCCGCCAAGGTGGAGACCTTCAAGCCCCCCTCCTCTCCTCGCCTGGCCTCCTTCACCTCCCCGCCCCCCACCCCCAGCGCGCCGGGGCCGCTGACTGCGCACGGGCGGGAGGGGCGGGGCGCTCGCCCTTTGACCCCAGCCAGGGGCGGCCCTCCCCCACAACCCCTTTCAGCTGCGCCCCCCACCCTGTGGCCTGGCGGCCGCCTATTCCCCCGGGCCAGGGCTGGGGCACAGCGCACGGGGGAGGGGAGCCAGTGTATGGGGCGTCTCTCTCTCTCTCTCTCTCGGGATGTGTCCCATGGGTGGGGTGGGGTGGCGTGGTTTGTGGGGCGCTGAAGAAATCAGTCCCCTCCATCTCCTCCCTCTGGAAAACACCCAAGCCCTTGGAGAACTGCCCGCACCGCTACCGTGGGGGCCGGGACCCTCCTCTGTGTCCTCCTGTGGCCCAGTCCAAGGGGCCTGGGCCTGGCCGGGGCTGCATTGGACCCCGACCACCCTGGCGTGTGGACTCGCTTAAAAATCGGCGATTAGATATTGGATTCCAGCGTCATTGAGGTCATTTCACTAATGAGTGCACCGCAAAGAGTTTCCTAATCCATCTGTGAGGGTGGCAACTGAAAGAGAATTTTAGAGCTGACAGGATAGGCGAGGAAAGGCATAGGAGATTTCCACACCCAGTAAGGAAGCCTTTCCCGAAGTGGAAGAAAGAAAGGAGCAAACAGAGACACCGGTAGCCCGCCCGGATCAGAGTCTGCCCCCGAGAGAAAGTACCCTGACCAGGTTCACCCGTGGGTGGGTCGCGAGCTAGCGGCGTTCAGAAGAGCGAGGCCCGCAGTCTGTGCAGAAGACACCTGCACTCGGGTGTGTGTGGCGGCACAATTCACAAGCAGCTCCAGATGTTAATCCAAGGAGAAGCCAGGGAGTTCCCAACGCCCCAGGTGTCCTCAGCCCACGACTGGCTGCTGTGGGAATGCGAAGCCCGGCTCCTTGTCTCAGAGCGGGGCAACCAGGAGGTGTGATGTCCACCCCGGCGTTCCCAGGAGGATCAGACTGAAGCTGGGACTTGGCCTGAAAGTGTCCCCTCGCATGGCCACCCCCTTCCCCTTCCTGCTCCTCTACTCCTGGTGCCCCTCCATCCAGGGGCCAGACCTTAAAGAGTCACCCGCAAGAGAATCCTGGTCCCAAAGGAGCCTTCTGGGGGACCCCTGCTGAGAGAGGTTGTGGGCATGGCCCGCTGGGGCTCTGCCCGACCCAGGGCTGAGAGATGCAACCTCCCAGCTCTGGGTCCCTGCAGGAAGTGTTGGCAAGCACAGGGCCAGTCCTCCAAAGGCCCAGGTGCAGGGAGCCCAGGCCAAGCAGCCTGTGGAAGAAGCCACATGCTGTGCCACCCCGGGGAACACGACTGCAGGCCACGGCCCTTCCCACCTCCTCCTCCTCCTCCTCCTCCTCCTGTCCTCCTCCCACCCCGCCCCCGCCCCCGCCCCCACATGGCACAGGGCCCAGAGACACCTCAGACACTTGCTACCCAAAGTGCAAAGGGCATCAGTTGCTCCTCCAAACCCCCCCCCCTGCCCAGCAGACCGCGTTGTCCAGCCAGCCCCCGGGCCTCCCTGGGGTGCCCAGCACAAAAGTGCAGACACCCACCGGACCCTCAATCTCAGTTTTCGGATGTTTTTGCCACTCTAAGGACCCGCAGGCCAGCTGGGCCTTCTGGCAGGACAGAGAGCCCCGGAATCCGACGTGGAGAGCTGGGTGTACGTCCCCATGAGGAGGCGGTCCCCACCTCCCCGGCTCTCCCCTTGCGGGGAGCGGCAGCCGCGGGGCCTCAGAGAAGACACCAGGCTGGGCCCCCACGGCACAGCGGGAGCACGTCCCCCGCAGGCCACTTAGCGACGGCGGCCAGCCGGCGGACGGTTGGGTTGCGCGAGACGCTGCGGCCGCCCTGCTACCGGGTTCCTGGGAGGGCGTCCTGGAACCAGCGTCCACACCAAGCCCTTGGAAGGCCCAGGCGACGGAGGAGCCCCGTCAGGCAGGGGCCGAGGACGGTGACGGCCCGGGCGGGGAGGAGCGTGTCAGGCAGGGGCAGAGGACGGTGACAGGTGATAGGCCGGGCGGGAAGGAGTCAGTCAGGCAGGGGCCGTGGAGGAGACTGGCTGGGTAAGGGTTAGGGTTAGTGTCAGGGCACAAGTCACAATCGCAAAGACCTGGAAGCCACCCGAGTGCCCATCGACCCACGAGTGGGTAAGTAAAATGTGGCCCGTGGACACCACGGAGTGCTATTCGGCTATGAGGAGCAGCGGTGAGGGGGCACCTCTCGTGGTTCTCCTGGCCAGAGCTGGAACCCGTTCCAGTAAGCCAGGTATCCCAAGAATGGACACACGAGCACCACGTGAGCGCGCTCACCAGCAAATGGGTACGAACCGATGGACACCTAAGTGGACACAGAGGAATCACCTTCTTCGGGTGGGTGTCGGGCGGGTGGGGGGAGGGGATGGGCATACACATCCATTAGGAATGCGGTGGGTACGCACCGACTGGGGGATGGGCGCACTTGAAGCTCTGACCCGAGGGGGGAGGCTGGGAGAGGGCAACGCACCCGA
The DNA here is from genome assembly GCF_040939455.1 of Microcebus murinus. Lineage (NCBI taxonomy): Eukaryota > Metazoa > Chordata > Mammalia > Primates > Cheirogaleidae > Microcebus > Microcebus murinus. Next base: position 415,092 of record NW_027438964.1, read on the forward strand.
CCTTTACATTGGTGCCCCCACAATATGCTGGAACAACATGAGACGTAAATGAATAAGAACATGGGGGGGGAGGGGGGCACGGGCAACACATGTCACCTTAACACTTGGACTCCCATCATCTGCTTGAAAAGAGAGAGAAAAGAAAATGCAATAATAGAGATAAGAGACACTTTTTAAAAATAATGAATCCGGCCGGGCGCTGTGGCTCACGCCTGTAATCCTAGCTCTTGGGAGGCCGAGGCGGGCGGATTGCTCAAGGTCAGGAGTTCAAAACCAGCCTGAGCAAGAGCGAGACCCCGTCTCTACTATAAATAGAAAGAAATTAATTGGCCAACTGATATATATATAAAAAATTAGCGGGGCATGGTGGCGCATGCCTGCAGTCCCAGCTACCCGGGAGGCTGAGGCAGAAGGATCACTCGAGCCCAGGCGTTTGAAGTTGCTGTGAGCTAGGCTGACGCCACGGCACTCACTCTAGCCTGGGCAACAAACCGAGACTCTGTCTCAAAAAAAAAAAAAAAAAAAAAATGAATCCGAAGAGAAAAGTAAAAGGAGGCCTGTGGAGCAGGTCTGGGTGTGACTCCGGATCCCCGAACATCAGGTGCCACCACCAAAGATTCCTACGTGTAGCCCATAGAACCCCAAAAGCAACGGGAGGAGTTCTGGTCACATACTCCCTCAAAATGACATCCTGGCCTTCTTCTGGAACTCCCTCCCCTCTCAGACTCTCGAGGTTTCCTCCAGCGTGTCGGCTCCCACAGAGCAGACCTTTGGTCTGAGACCTGACTGTCCAGAAGCCAGGCATGCTGCCGCGTGGCGGCGGTGTCACGGCTCGGGACAAGAGGAGGCCCCACGGTGCGGGCTGGGGCGCCAGGCACCGCGGCGGGCGCCGAGGGTGGGGGTCACCCCCACCCCGGGCCGCCCCCGCACTCCCAGAAACGCGACAGAACCAGAGGCAAAAAAAAAAAAGAAGAAGCCTACGGCACCCGGTATTCCCGGGCGGTCTCCCATCCAAGTTCTAACCAGGCCCGACCCTGCTTAGCTTCCGAGACCAGACGGGATCGGGCGCGTTCGGGGTGGTGTGGCCGTGGACGGCGGAGGGCGCCCCTGCCCCGCTCAAGAAGCCGAGCCTCTCTGCGCTTCCCCGCCGCCTCCTCCCGCCCCAGGCCCCGCGCCGGGTCGGGCCTGTTGAGTTCGCCGGCCGGGTCCCGCGGGCTCCGAGGGACGGGGGTGACAGGCGGGGCGGGCAGGGAGCGGCGGGCCGGGGTTGGGGGCTGTCTCTGTATACACACACACTCACACTCACACTCACTCACTCACTCACACTCACACTCACACAAGATGCGCCTCCACGGCTGGACCCGCCAAGGTGGAGACCTTCAAGCCCCCCTCCTCTCCTCGCCTGGCCTCCTTCACCTCCCCGCCCCCCACCCCCAGCGCGCCGGGGCCGCTGACTGCGCACGGGCGGGAGGGGCGGGGCGCTCGCCCTTTGACCCCAGCCAGGGGCGGCCCTCCCCCACAACCCCTTTCAGCTGCGCCCCCCACCCTGTGGCCTGGCGGCCGCCTATTCCCCCGGGCCAGGGCTGGGGCACAGCGCACGGGGGAGGGGAGCCAGTGTATGGGGCGTCTCTCTCTCTCTCTCGGGATGTGTCCCATGGGTGGGGTGGGGTGGCGTGGTTTGTGGGGCGCTGAAGAAATCAGTCCCCTCCATCTCCTCCCTCTGGAAAACACCCAAGCCCTTGGAGAACTGCCCGCACCGCTACCGTGGGGGCCGGGACCCTCCTCTGTGTCCTCCTGTGGCCCAGTCCAAGGGGCCTGGGCCTGGCCGGGGCTGCATTGGACCCCGACCACCCTGGCGTGTGGACTCGCTTAAAAATCGGCGATTAGATATTGGATTCCAGCGTCATTGAGGTCATTTCACTAATGAGTGCACCGCAAAGAGTTTCCTAATCCATCTGTGAGGGTGGCAACTGAAAGAGAATTTTAGAGCTGACAGGATAGGCGAGGAAAGGCATAGGAGATTTCCACACCCAGTAAGGAAGCCTTTCCCGAAGTGGAAGAAAGAAAGGAGCAAACAGAGACACCGGTAGCCCGCCCGGATCAGAGTCTGCCCCCGAGAGAAAGTACCCTGACCAGGTTCACCCGTGGGTGGGTCGCGAGCTAGCGGCATTCAGAAGAGCGAGGCCCGCAGTCTGTGCAGAAGACACCTGCACTCGGGTGTGTGTGGCGGCACAATTCACAAGCAGCTCCAGATGTTAATCCAAGGAGAAGCCAGGGAGTTCCCAACGCCCCAGGTGTCCTCAGCCCACGACTGGCTGCTGTGGGAATGCGAAGCCCGGCTCCTTGTCTCAGAGCGGGGCAACCAGGAGGTGTGATGTCCACCCCGGCGTTCCCAGGAGGATCAGACTGAAGCTGGGACTTGGCCTGAAAGTGTCCCCTCGCATGGCCACCCCCTTCCCCTTCCTGCTCCTCTACTCCTGGTGCCCCTCCATCCAGGGGCCAGACCTTAAAGAGTCACCCGCAAGAGAATCCTGGTCCCAAAGGAGCCTTCTGGGGGACCCCTGCTGAGAGAGGTTGTGGGCATGGCCCGCTGGGGCTCTGCCCGACCCAGGGCTGAGAGATGCAACCTCCCAGCTCTGGGTCCCTGCAGGAAGTGTTGGCAAGCACAGGGCCAGTCCTCCAAAGGCCCAGGTGCAGGGAGCCCAGGCCAAGCAGCCTGTGGAAGAAGCCACATGCTGTGCCACCCCGGGGAACACGACTGCAGGCCACGGCCCTTCCCACCTCCTCCTCCTCCTCCTCCTCCTCCTGTCCTCCTCCCACCCCGCCCCCGCCCCCGCCCCCACATGGCACAGGGCCCAGAGACACCTCAGACACTTGCTACCCAAAGTGCAAAGGGCATCAGTTGCTCCTCCAAACCCCCCCCCCTGCCCAGCAGACCGCGTTGTCCAGCCAGCCCCCGGGCCTCCCTGGGGTGCCCAGCACAAAAGTGCAGACACCCACCGGACCCTCAATCTCAGTTTTCGGATGTTTTTGCCACTCTAAGGACCCGCAGGCCAGCTGGGCCTTCTGGCAGGACAGAGAGCCCCGGAATCCGACGTGGAGAGCTGGGTGTACGTCCCCATGAGGAGGCGGTCCCCACCTCCCCGGCTCTCCCCTTGCGGGGAGCGGCAGCCGCGGGGCCTCAGAGAAGACACCAGGCTGGGCCCCCACGGCACAGCGGGAGCACGTCCCCCGCAGGCCACTTAGCGACGGCGGCCAGCCGGCGGACGGTTGGGTTGCGCGAGACGCTGCGGCCGCCCTGCTACCGGGTTCCTGGGAGGGCGTCCTGGAACCAGCGTCCACACCAAGCCCTTGGAAGGCCCAGGCGACGGAGGAGCCCCGTCAGGCAGGGGCCGAGGACGGTGACGGCCCGGGCGGGGAGGAGCGTGTCAGGCAGGGGCAGAGGACGGTGACAGGTGATAGGCCGGGCGGGAAGGAGTCAGTCAGGCAGGGGCCGTGGAGGAGACTGGCTGGGTAAGGGTTAGGGTTAGTGTCAGGGCACAAGTCACAATCGCAAAGACCTGGAAGCCACCCGAGTGCCCATCGACCCACGAGTGGGTAAGTAAAATGTGGCCCGTGGACACCACGGAGTGCTATTCGGCTATGAGGAGCAGCGGTGAGGGGGCACCTCTCGTGGTTCTCCTGGCCAGAGCTGGAACCCGTTCCAGTAAGCCAGGTATCCCAAGAATGGACACACGAGCACCACGTGAGCGCGCTCACCAGCAAATGGGTACGAACCGATGGACACCTAAGTGGACACAGAGGAATCACCTTCTTCGGGTGGGTGTCGGGCGGGTGGGGGGAGGGGATGGGCATACACATCCATTAGGAATGCGGTGGGTACGCACCGACTGGGGGATGGGCGCACTTGAAGCTCTGACCCGAGGGGGGAGGCTGGGAGAGGGCAACGCACCCGACCTTTACATTGGTGCCCCCACAATATGCTGGAACAACATGAGACGTAAATGAATAAGAACATGGGGGGGGAGGGGGGCACGGGCAACACATGTCACCTTAACACTTGGACTCCCATCATCTGCTTGAAAAGAGAGAGAAAAGAAAATGCAATAATAGAGATAAGAGACACTTTTTAAAAATAATGAATCCGGCCGGGCGCTGTGGCTCACGCCTGTAATCCTAGCTCTTGGGAGGCCGAGGCGGGCGGATTGCTCAAGGTCAGGAGTTCAAAACCAGCCTGAGCAAGAGCGAGACCCCGTCTCTACTATAAATAGAAAGAAATTAATTGGCCAACTGATATATATATAAAAAATTAGCGGGGCATGGTGGCGCATGCCTGCAGTCCCAGCTACCCGGGAGGCTGAGGCAGAAGGATCACTCGAGCCCAGGCGTTTGAAGTTGCTGTGAGCTAGGCTGACGCCACGGCACTCACTCTAGCCTGGGCAACAAACCGAGACTCTGTCTCAAAAAAAAAAAAAAAAAAAAAATGAATCCGAAGAGAAAAGTAAAAGGAGGCCTGTGGAGCAGGTCTGGGTGTGACTCCGGATCCCCGAACATCAGGTGCCACCACCAAAGATTCCTACGTGTAGCCCATAGAACCCCAAAAGCAACGGGAGGAGTTCTGGTCACATACTCCCTCAAAATGACATCCTGGCCTTCTTCTGGAACTCCCTCCCCTCTCAGACTCTCGAGGTTTCCTCCAGCGTGTCGGCTCCCACAGAGCAGACCTTTGGTCTGAGACCTGACAGTCCAGAAGCCAGGCATGCTGCCGCGTGGCGGCGGTGTCACGGCTCGGGACAAGAGGAGGCCCCACGGTGCGGGCTGGGGCGCCAGGCACCGCGGCGGGCGCCGAGGGTGGGGGTCACCCCCACCCCGGGCCGCCCCCGCACTCCCAGAAACGCGACAGAACCAGAGGCAAAAAAAAAAAAGAAGAAGCCTACGGCACCCGGTATTCCCGGGCGGTCTCCCATCCAAGTTCTAACCAGGCCCGACCCTGCTTAGCTTCCGAGACCAGACGGGATCGGGCGCGTTCGGGGTGGTGTGGCCGTGGACGGCGGAGGGCGCCCCTGCCCCGCTCAAGAAGCCGAGCCTCTCTGCGCTTCCCCGCCGCCTCCTCCCGCCCCAGGCCCCGCGCCGGGTCGGGCCTGTTGAGTTCGCCGGCCGGGTCCCGCGGGCTCCGAGGGACGGGGGTGACAGGCGGGGCGGGCAGGGAGCGGCGGGCCGGGGTTGGGGGCTGTCTCTGTATACACACACACTCACACTCACACTCACTCACTCACTCACACTCACACTCACACAAGATGCGCCTCCACGGCTGGACCCGCCAAGGTGGAGACCTTCAAGCCCCCCTCCTCTCCTCGCCTGGCCTCCTTCACCTCCCCGCCCCCCACCCCCAGCGCGCCGGGGCCGCTGACTGCGCACGGGCGGGAGGGGCGGGGCGCTCGCCCTTTGACCCCAGCCAGGGGCGGCCCTCCCCCACAACCCCTTTCAGCTGCGCCCCCCACCCTGTGGCCTGGCGGCCGCCTATTCCCCCGGGCCAGGGCTGGGGCACAGCGCACGGGGGAGGGGAGCCAGTGTATGGGGCGTCTCTCTCTCTCTCTCTCTCGGGATGTGTCCCATGGGTGGGGTGGGGTGGCGTGGTTTGTGGGGCGCTGAAGAAATCAGTCCCCTCCATCTCCTCCCTCTGGAAAACACCCAAGCCCTTGGAGAACTGCCCGCACCGCTACCGTGGGGGCCGGGACCCTCCTCTGTGTCCTCCTGTGGCCCAGTCCAAGGGGCCTGGGCCTGGCCGGGGCTGCATTGGACCCCGACCACCCTGGCGTGTGGACTCGCTTAAAAATCGGCGATTAGATATTGGATTCCAGCGTCATTGAGGTCATTTCACTAATGAGTGCACCGCAAAGAGTTTCCTAATCCATCTGTGAGGGTGGCAACTGAAAGAGAATTTTAGAGCTGACAGGATAGGCGAGGAAAGGCATAGGAGATTTCCACACCCAGTAAGGAAGCCTTTCCCGAAGTGGAAGAAAGAAAGGAGCAAACAGAGACACCGGTAGCCCGCCCGGATCAGAGTCTGCCCCCGAGAGAAAGTACCCTGACCAGGTTCACCCGTGGGTGGGTCGCGAGCTAGCGGCGTTCAGAAGAGCGAGGCCCGCAGTCTGTGCAGAAGACACCTGCACTCGGGTGTGTGTGGCGGCACAATTCACAAGCAGCTCCAGATGTTAATCCAAGGAGAAGCCAGGGAGTTCCCAACGCCCCAGGTGTCCTCAGCCCACGACTGGCTGCTGTGGGAATGCGAAGCCCGGCTCCTTGTCTCAGAGCGGGGCAACCAGGAGGTGTGATGTCCACCCCGGCGTTCCCAGGAGGATCAGACTGAAGCTGGGACTTGGCCTGAAAGTGTCCCCTCGCATGGCCACCCCCTTCCCCTTCCTGCTCCTCTACTCCTGGTGCCCCTCCATCCAGGGGCCAGACCTTAAAGAGTCACCCGCAAGAGAATCCTGGTCCCAAAGGAGCCTTCTGGGGGACCCCTGCTGAGAGAGGTTGTGGGCATGGCCCGCTGGGGCTCTGCCCGACCCAGGGCTGAGAGATGCAACCTCCCAGCTCTGGGTCCCTGCAGGAAGTGTTGGCAAGCACAGGGCCAGTCCTCCAAAGGCCCAGGTGCAGGGAGCCCAGGCCAAGCAGCCTGTGGAAGAAGCCACATGCTGTGCCACCCCGGGGAACACGACTGCAGGCCACGGCCCTTCCCACCTCCTCCTCCTCCTCCTCCTCCTCCTGTCCTCCTCCCACCCCGCCCCCGCCCCCGCCCCCACATGGCACAGGGCCCAGAGACACCTCAGACACTTGCTACCCAAAGTGCAAAGGGCATCAGTTGCTCCTCCAAACCCCCCCCCCTGCCCAGCAGACCGCGTTGTCCAGCCAGCCCCCGGGCCTCCCTGGGGTGCCCAGCACAAAAGTGCAGACACCCACCGGACCCTCAATCTCAGTTTTCGGATGTTTTTGCCACTCTAAGGACCCGCAGGCCAGCTGGGCCTTCTGGCAGGACAGAGAGCCCCGGAATCCGACGTGGAGAGCTGGGTGTACGTCCCCATGAGGAGGCGGTCCCCACCTCCCCGGCTCTCCCCTTGCGGGGAGCGGCAGCCGCGGGGCCTCAGAGAAGACACCAGGCTGGGCCCCCACGGCACAGCGGGAGCACGTCCCCCGCAGGCCACTTAGCGACGGCGGCCAGCCGGCGGACGGTTGGGTTGCGCGAGACGCTGCGGCCGCCCTGCTACCGGGTTCCTGGGAGGGCGTCCTGGAACCAGCGTCCACACCAAGCCCTTGGAAGGCCCAGGCGACGGAGGAGCCCCGTCAGGCAGGGGCCGAGGACGGTGACGGCCCGGGCGGGGAGGAGCGTGTCAGGCAGGGGCAGAGGACGGTGACAGGTGATAGGCCGGGCGGGAAGGAGTCAGTCAGGCAGGGGCCGTGGAGGAGACTGGCTGGGTAAGGGTTAGGGTTAGTGTCAGGGCACAAGTCACAATCGCAAAGACCTGGAAGCCACCCGAGTGCCCATCGACCCACGAGTGGGTAAGTAAAATGTGGCCCGTGGACACCACGGAGTGCTATTCGGCTATGAGGAGCAGCGGTGAGGGGGCACCTCTCGTGGTTCTCCTGGCCAGAGCTGGAACCCGTTCCAGTAAGCCAGGTATCCCAAGAATGGACACACGAGCACCACGTGAGCGCGCTCACCAGCAAATGGGTACGAACCGATGGACACCTAAGTGGACACAGAGGAATCACCTTCTTCGGGTGGGTGTCGGGCGGGTGGGGGGAGGGGATGGGCATACACATCCATTAGGAATGCGGTGGGTACGCACCGACTGGGGGATGGGCGCACTTGAAGCTCTGACCCGAGGGGGGAGGCTGGGAGAGGGCAACGCACCCGACCTTTACATTGGTGCCCCCACAATATGCTGGAACAACATGAGACGTAAATGAATAAGAACATGGGGGGGGAGGGGGGCACGGGCAACACATGTCACCTTAACACTTGGACTCCCATCATCTGCTTGAAAAGAGAGAGAAAAGAAAATGCAATAATAGAGATAAGAGACACTTTTTAAAAATAATGAATCCGGCCGGGCGCTGTGGCTCACGCCTGTAATCCTAGCTCTTGGGAGGCCGAGGCGGGCGGATTGCTCAAGGTCAGGAGTTCAAAACCAGCCTGAGCAAGAGCGAGACCCCGTCTCTACTATAAATAGAAAGAAATTAATTGGCCAACTGATATATATATAAAAAATTAGCGGGGCATGGTGGCGCATGCCTGCAGTCCCAGCTACCCGGGAGGCTGAGGCAGAAGGATCACTCGAGCCCAGGCGTTTGAAGTTGCTGTGAGCTAGGCTGACGCCACGGCACTCACTCTAGCCTGGGCAACAAACCGAGACTCTGTCTCAAAAAAAAAAAAAAAAAAAAAATGAATCCGAAGAGAAAAGTAAAAGGAGGCCTGTGGAGCAGGTCTGGGTGTGACTCCGGATCCCCGAACATCAGGTGCCACCACCAAAGATTCCTACGTGTAGCCCATAGAACCCCAAAAGCAACGGGAGGAGTTCTGGTCACATACTCCCTCAAAATGACATCCTGGCCTTCTTCTGGAACTCCCTCCCCTCTCAGACTCTCGAGGTTTCCTCCAGCGTGTCGGCTCCCACAGAGCAGACCTTTGGTCTGAGACCTGACTGTCCAGAAGCCAGGCATGCTGCCGCGTGGCGGCGGTGTCACGGCTCGGGACAAGAGGAGGCCCCACGGTGCGGGCTGGGGCGCCAGGCACCGCGGCGGGCGCCGAGGGTGGGGGTCACCCCCACCCCGGGCCGCCCCCGCACTCCCAGAAACGCGACAGAACCAGAGGCAAAAAAAAAAAAGAAGAAGCCTACGGCACCCGGTATTCCCGGGCGGTCTCCCATCCAAGTTCTAACCAGGCCCGACCCTGCTTAGCTTCCGAGACCAGACGGGATCGGGCGCGTTCGGGGTGGTGTGGCCGTGGACGGCGGAGGGCGCCCCTGCCCCGCTCAAGAAGCCGAGCCTCTCTGCGCTTCCCCGCCGCCTCCTCCCGCCCCAGGCCCCGCGCCGGGTCGGGCCTGTTGAGTTCGCCGGCCGGGTCCCGCGGGCTCCGAGGGACGGGGGTGACAGGCGGGGCGGGCAGGGAGCGGCGGGCCGGGGTTGGGGGCTGTCTCTGTATACACACACACTCACACTCACACTCACTCACTCACTCACACTCACACTCACACAAGATGCGCCTCCACGGCTGGACCCGCCAAGGTGGAGACCTTCAAGCCCCCCTCCTCTCCTCGCCTGGCCTCCTTCACCTCCCCGCCCCCCACCCCCAGCGCGCCGGGGCCGCTGACTGCGCACGGGCGGGAGGGGCGGGGCGCTCGCCCTTTGACCCCAGCCAGGGGCGGCCCTCCCCCACAACCCCTTTCAGCTGCGCCCCCCACCCTGTGGCCTGGCGGCCGCCTATTCCCCCGGGCCAGGGCTGGGGCACAGCGCACGGGGGAGGGGAGCCAGTGTATGGGGCGTCTCTCTCTCTCTCTCTCTCTCGGGATGTGTCCCATGGGTGGGGTGGGGTGGCGTGGTTTGTGGGGCGCTGAAGAAATCAGTCCCCTCCATCTCCTCCCTCTGGAAAACACCCAAGCCCTTGGAGAACTGCCCGCACCGCTACCGTGGGGGCCGGGACCCTCCTCTGTGTCCTCCTGTGGCCCAGTCCAAGGGGCCTGGGCCTGGCCGGGGCTGCATTGGACCCCGACCACCCTGGCGTGTGGACTCGCTTAAAAATCGGCGATTAGATATTGGATTCCAGCGTCATTGAGGTCATTTCACTAATGAGTGCACCGCAAAGAGTTTCCTAATCCATCTGTGAGGGTGGCAACTGAAAGAGAATTTTAGAGCTGACAGGATAGGCGAGGAAAGGCATAGGAGATTTCCACACCCAGTAAGGAAGCCTTTCCCGAAGTGGAAGAAAGAAAGGAGCAAACAGAGACACCGGTAGCCCGCCCGGATCAGAGTCTGCCCCCGAGAGAAAGTACCCTGACCAGGTTCACCCGTGGGTGGGTCGCGAGCTAGCGGCGTTCAGAAGAGCGAGGCCCGCAGTCTGTGCAGAAGACACCTGCACTCGGGTGTGTGTGGCGGCACAATTCACAAGCAGCTCCAGATGTTAATCCAAGGAGAAGCCAGGGAGTTCCCAACGCCCCAGGTGTCCTCAGCCCACGACTGGCTGCTGTGGGAATGCGAAGCCCGGCTCCTTGTCTCAGAGCGGGGCAACCAGGAGGTGTGATGTCCACCCCGGCGTTCCCAGGAGGATCAGACTGAAGCTGGGACTTGGCCTGAAAGTGTCCCCTCGCATGGCCACCCCCTTCCCCTTCCTGCTCCTCTACTCCTGGTGCCCCTCCATCCAGGGGCCAGACCTTAAAGAGTCACCCGCAAGAGAATCCTGGTCCCAAAGGAGCCTTCTGGGGGACCCCTGCTGAGAGAGGTTGTGGGCATGGCCCGCTGGGGCTCTGCCCGACCCAGGGCTGAGAGATGCAACCTCCCAGCTCTGGGTCCCTGCAGGAAGTGTTGGCAAGCACAGGGCCAGTCCTCCAAAGGCCCAGGTGCAGGGAGCCCAGGCCAAGCAGCCTGTGGAAGAAGCCACATGCTGTGCCACCCCGGGGAACACGACTGCAGGCCACGGCCCTTCCCACCTCCTCCTCCTCCTCCTCCTCCTCCTCCTCCTCCTCCCACCCCGCCCCCGCCCCCGCCCCCACATGGCACAGGGCCCAGAGACACCTCAGACACTTGCTACCCAAAGTGCAAAGGGCATCAGTTGCTCCTCCAACCCCCCCCCCTGCCCAGCAGACCGCGTTGTCCAGCCAGCCCCCGGGCCTCCCTGGGGTGCCCAGCACAAAAGTGCAGACACCCACCGGACCCTCAATCTCAGTTTTCGGATGTTTTTGCCACTCTAAGGACCCGCAGGCCAGCTGGGCCTTCTGGCAGGACAGAGAGCCCCGGAATCCGACGTGGAGAGCTGGGTGTACGTCCCCATGAGGAGGCGGTCCCCACCTCCCCGGCTCTCCCCTTGCGGGGAGCGGCAGCCGCGGGGCCTCAGAGAAGACACCAGGCTGGGCCCCCACGGCACAGCGGGAGCACGTCCCCCGCAGGCCACTTAGCGACGGCGGCCAGCCGGCGGACGGTTGGGTTGCGCGAGACGCTGCGGCCGCCCTGCTACCGGGTTCCTGGGAGGGCGTCCTGGAACCAGCGTCCACACCAAGCCCTTGGAAGGCCCAGGCGACGGAGGAGCCCCGTCAGGCAGGGGCCGAGGACGGTGACGGCCCGGGCGGGGAGGAGCGTGTCAGGCAGGGGCAGAGGACGGTGACAGGTGATAGGCCGGGCGGGAAGGAGTCAGTCAGGCAGGGGCCGTGGAGGAGACTGGCTGGGTAAGGGTTAGGGTTAGTGTCAGGGCACAAGTCACAATCGCAAAGACCTGGAAGCCACCCGAGTGCCCATCGACCCACGAGTGGGTAAGTAAAATGTGGCCCGTGGACACCACGGAGTGCTATTCGGCTATGAGGAGCAGCGGTGAGGGGGCACCTCTCGTGGTTCTCCTGGCCAGAGCTGGAACCCGTTCCAGTAAGCCAGGTATCCCAAGAATGGACACACGAGCACCACGTGAGCGCGCTCACCAGCAAATGGGTACGAACCGATGGACACCTAAGTGGACACAGAGGAATCACCTTCTTCGGGTGGGTGTCGGGCGGGTGGGGGGAGGGGATGGGCATACACATCCATTAGGAATGCGGTGGGTACGCACCGACTGGGGGATGGGCGCACTTGAAGCTCTGACCCGAGGGGGGAGGCTGGGAGAGGGCAACGCACCCGACCTTTACATTGGTGCCCCCACAATATGCTGGAACAACATGAGACGTAAATGAATAAGAACATGGGGGGGGAGGGGGGCACGGGCAACACATGTCACCTTAACACTTGGACTCCCATCATCTGCTTGAAAAGAGAGAGAAAAGAAAATGCAATAATAGAGATAAGAGACACTTTTTAAAAATAATGAATCCGGCCGGGCGCTGTGGCTCACGCCTGTAATCCTAGCTCTTGGGAGGCCGAGGCGGGCGGATTGCTCAAGGTCAGGAGTTCAAAACCAGCCTGAGCAAGAGCGAGACCCCGTCTCTACTATAAATAGAAAGAAATTAATTGGCCAACTGATATATATATAAAAAATTAGCGGGGCATGGTGGCGCATGCCTGCAGTCCCAGCTACCCGGGAGGCTGAGGCAGAAGGATCACTCGAGCCCAGGCGTTTGAAGTTGCTGTGAGCTAGGCTGACGCCACGGCACTCACTCTAGCCTGGGCAACAAACCGAGACTCTGTCTCAAAAAAAAAAAAAAAAAAAAAAATGAATCCGAAGAGAAAAGTAAAAGGAGGCCTGTGGAGCAGGTCTGGGTGTGACTCCGGATCCCCGAACATCAGGTGCCACCACCAAAGATTCCTACGTGTAGCCCATAGAACCCCAAAAGCAACGGGAGGAGTTCTGGTCACATACTCCCTCAAAATGACATCCTGGCCTTCTTCTGGAACTCCCTCCCCTCTCAGACTCTCGAGGTTTCCTCCAGCGTGTCGGCTCCCACAGAGCAGACCTTTGGTCTGAGACCTGACTGTCCAGAAGCCAGGCATGCTGCCGCGTGGCGGCGGTGTCACGGCTCGGGACAAGAGGAGGCCCCACGGTGCGGGCTGGGGCGCCAGGCACCGCGGCGGGCGCCGAGGGTGGGGGTCACCCCCACCCCGGGCCGCCCCCGCACTCCCAGAAACGCGACAGAACCAGAGGCAAAAAAAAAAAGAAGAAGCCTACGGCACCCGGTATTCCCGGGCGGTCTCCCATCCAAGTTCTAACCAGGCCCGACCCTGCTTAGCTTCCGAGACCAGACGGGATCGGGCGCGTTCGGGGTGGTGTGGCCGTGGACGGCGGAGGGCGCCCCTGCCCCGCTCAAGAAGCCGAGCCTCTCTGCGCTTCCCCGCCGCCTCCTCCCGCCCCAGGCCCCGCGCCGGGTCGGGCCTGTTGAGTTCGCCGGCCGGGTCCCGCGGGCTCCGAGGGACGGGGGTGACAGGCGGGGCGGGCAGGGAGCGGCGGGCCGGGGTTGGGGGCTGTCTCTGTATACACACACACTCACACTCACACTCACTCACTCACTCACACTCACACTCACACAAGATGCGCCTCCACGGCTGGACCCGCCAAGGTGGAGACCTTCAAGCCCCCCTCCTCTCCTCGCCTGGCCTCCTTCACCTCCCCGCCCCCCACCCCCAGCGCGCCGGGGCCGCTGACTGCGCACGGGCGGGAGGGGCGGGGCGCTCGCCCTTTGACCCCAGCCAGGGGCGGCCCTCCCCCACAACCCCTTTCAGCTGCGCCCCCCACCCTGTGGCCTGGCGGCCGCCTATTCCCCCGGGCCAGGGCTGGGGCACAGCGCACGGGGGAGGGGAGCCAGTGTATGGGGCGTCTCTCTCTCTCTCTCTCGGGATGTGTCCCATGGGTGGGGTGGGGTGGCGTGGTTTGTGGGGCGCTGAAGAAATCAGTCCCCTCCATCTCCTCCCTCTGGAAAACACCCAAGCCCTTGGAGAACTGCCCGCACCGCTACCGTGGGGGCCGGGACCCTCCTCTGTGTCCTCCTGTGGCCCAGTCCAAGGGGCCTGGGCCTGGCCGGGGCTGCATTGGACCCCGACCACCCTGGCGTGTGGACTCGCTTAAAAATCGGCGATTAGATATTGGATTCCAGCGTCATTGAGGTCATTTCACTAATGAGTGCACCGCAAAGAGTTTCCTAATCCATCTGTGAGGGTGGCAACTGAAAGAGAATTTTAGAGCTGACAGGATAGGCGAGGAAAGGCATAGGAGATTTCCACACCCAGTAAGGAAGCCTTTCCCGAAGTGGAAGAAAGAAAGGAGCAAACAGAGACACCGGTAGCCCGCCCGGATCAGAGTCTGCCCCCGAGAGAAAGTACCCTGACCAGGTTCACCCGTGGGTGGGTCGCGAGCTAGCGGCATTCAGAAGAGCGAGGCCCGCAGTCTGTGCAGAAGACACCTGCACTCGGGTGTGTGTGGCGGCACAATTCACAAGCAGCTCCAGATGTTAATCCAAGGAGAAGCCAGGGAGTTCCCAACGCCCCAGGTGTCCTCAGCCCACGACTGGCTGCTGTGGGAATGCGAAGCCCGGCTCCTTGTCTCAGAGCGGGGCAACCAGGAGGTGTGATGTCCACCCCGGCGTTCCCAGGAGGATCAGACTGAAGCTGGGACTTGGCCTGAAAGTGTCCCCTCGCATGGCCACCCCCTTCCCCTTCCTGCTCCTCTACTCCTGGTGCCCCTCCATCCAGGGGCCAGACCTTAAAGAGTCACCCGCAAGAGAATCCTGGTCCCAAAGGAGCCTTCTGGGGGACCCCTGCTGAGAGAGGTTGTGGGCATGGCCCGCTGGGGCTCTGCCCGACCCAGGGCTGAGAGATGCAACCTCCCAGCTCTGGGTCCCTGCAGGAAGTGTTGGCAAGCACAGGGCCAGTCCTCCAAAGGCCCAGGTGCAGGGAGCCCAGGCCAAGCAGCCTGTGGAAGAAGCCACATGCTGTGCCACCCCGGGGAACACGACTGCAGGCCACGGCCCTTCCCACCTCCTCCTCCTCCTCCTCCTCCTCCTCCTCCTCCTCCTCCCACCCCGCCCCCGCCCCCGCCCCCACATGGCACAGGGCCCAGAGACACCTCAGACACTTGCTACCCAAAGTGCAAAGGGCATCAGTTGCTCCTCCAAACCCCCCCCCCTGCCCAGCAGACCGCGTTGTCCAGCCAGCCCCCGGGCCTCCCTGGGGTGCCCAGCACAAAAGTGCAGACACCCACCGGACCCTCAATCTCAGTTTTCGGATGTTTTTGCCACTCTAAGGACCCGCAGGCCAGCTGGGCCTTCTGGCAGGACAGAGAGCCCCGGAATCCGACGTGGAGAGCTGGGTGTACGTCCCCATGAGGAGGCGGTCCCCACCTCCCCGGCTCTCCCCTTGCGGGGAGCGGCAGCCGCGGGGCCTCAGAGAAGACACCAGGCTGGGCCCCCACGGCACAGCGGGAGCACGTCCCCCGCAGGCCACTTAGCGACGGCGGCCAGCCGGCGGACGGTTGGGTTGCGCGAGACGCTGCGGCCGCCCTGCTACCGGGTTCCTGGGAGGGCGTCCTGGAACCAGCGTCCACACCAAGCCCTTGGAAGGCCCAGGCGACGGAGGAGCCCCGTCAGGCAGGGGCCGAGGACGGTGACGGCCCGGGCGGGGAGGAGCGTGTCAGGCAGGGGCAGAGGACGGTGACAGGTGATAGGCCGGGCGGGAAGGAGTCAGTCAGGCAGGGGCCGTGGAGGAGACTGGCTGGGTAAGGGTTAGGGTTAGTGTCAGGGCACAAGTCACAATCGCAAAGACCTGGAAGCCACCCGAGTGCCCATCGACCCACGAGTGGGTAAGTAAAATGTGGCCCGTGGACACCACGGAGTGCTATTCGGCTATGAGGAGCAGCGGTGAGGGGGCACCTCTCGTGGTTCTCCTGGCCAGAGCTGGAACCCGTTCCAGTAAGCCAGGTATCCCAAGAATGGACACACGAGCACCACGTGAGCGCGCTCACCAGCAAATGGGTACGAACCGATGGACACCTAAGTGGACACAGAGGAATCACCTTCTTCGGGTGGGTGTCGGGCGGGTGGGGGGAGGGGATGGGCATACACATCCATTAGGAATGCGGTGGGTACGCACCGACTGGGGGATGGGCGCACTTGAAGCTCTGACCCGAGGGGGGAGGCTGGGAGAGGGCAACGCACCCGACCTTTACATTGGTGCCCCCACAATATGCTGGAACAACATGAGACGTAAATGAATAAGAACATGGGGGGGGAGGGGGGCACGGGCAACACATGTCACCTTAACACTTGGACTCCCATCATCTGCTTGAAAAGAGAGAGAAAAGAAAATGCAATAATAGAGATAAGAGACACTTTTTAAAAATAATGAATCCGGCCGGGCGCTGTGGCTCACGCCTGTAATCCTAGCTCTTGGGAGGCCGAGGCGGGCGGATTGCTCAAGGTCAGGAGTTCAAAACCAGCCTGAGCAAGAGCGAGACCCCGTCTCTACTATAAATAGAAAGAAATTAATTGGCCAACTGATATATATATAAAAAATTAGCGGGGCATGGTGGCGCATGCCTGCAGTCCCAGCTACCCGGGAGGCTGAGGCAGAAGGATCACTCGAGCCCAGGCGTTTGAAGTTGCTGTGAGCTAGGCTGACGCCACGGCACTCACTCTAGCCTGGGCAACAAACCGAGACTCTGTCTCAAAAAAAAAAAAAAAAAAAAAATGAATCCGAAGAGAAAAGTAAAAGGAGGCCTGTGGAGCAGGTCTGGGTGTGACTCCGGATCCCCGAACATCAGGTGCCACCACCAAAGATTCCTACGTGTAGCCCATAGAACCCCAAAAGCAACGGGAGGAGTTCTGGTCACATACTCCCTCAAAATGACATCCTGGCCTTCTTCTGGAACTCCCTCCCCTCTCAGACTCTCGAGGTTTCCTCCAGCGTGTCGGCTCCCACAGAGCAGACCTTTGGTCTGAGACCTGACTGTCCAGAAGCCAGGCATGCTGCCGCGTGGCGGCGGTGTCACGGCTCGGGACAAGAGGAGGCCCCACGGTGCGGGCTGGGGCGCCAGGCACCGCGGCGGGCGCCGAGGGTGGGGGTCACCCCCACCCCGGGCCGCCCCCGCACTCCCAGAAACGCGACAGAACCAGAGGCAAAAAAAAAAAAGAAGAAGCCTACGGCACCCGGTATTCCCGGGCGGTCTCCCATCCAAGTTCTAACCAGGCCCGACCCTGCTTAGCTTCCGAGACCAGACGGGATCGGGCGCGT
Organism: Microcebus murinus; assembly: GCF_040939455.1. Taxonomy (NCBI): domain Eukaryota; kingdom Metazoa; phylum Chordata; class Mammalia; order Primates; family Cheirogaleidae; genus Microcebus; species Microcebus murinus. The sequence continues at coordinate 432,003 of NW_027438964.1, forward strand.
TCGGGGTGGTGTGGCCGTGGACGGCGGAGGGCGCCCCTGCCCCGCTCAAGAAGCCGAGCCTCTCTGCGCTTCCCCGCCGCCTCCTCCCGCCCCAGGCCCCGCGCCGGGTCGGGCCTGTTGAGTTCGCCGGCCGGGTCCCGCGGGCTCCGAGGGACGGGGGTGACAGGCGGGGCGGGCAGGGAGCGGCGGGCCGGGGTTGGGGGCTGTCTCTGTATACACACACACTCACACTCACACTCACTCACTCACTCACACTCACACTCACACAAGATGCGCCTCCACGGCTGGACCCGCCAAGGTGGAGACCTTCAAGCCCCCCTCCTCTCCTCGCCTGGCCTCCTTCACCTCCCCGCCCCCCACCCCCAGCGCGCCGGGGCCGCTGACTGCGCACGGGCGGGAGGGGCGGGGCGCTCGCCCTTTGACCCCAGCCAGGGGCGGCCCTCCCCCACAACCCCTTTCAGCTGCGCCCCCCACCCTGTGGCCTGGCGGCCGCCTATTCCCCCGGGCCAGGGCTGGGGCACAGCGCACGGGGGAGGGGAGCCAGTGTATGGGGCGTCTCTCTCTCTCTCTCTCTCTCGGGATGTGTCCCATGGGTGGGGTGGGGTGGCGTGGTTTGTGGGGCGCTGAAGAAATCAGTCCCCTCCATCTCCTCCCTCTGGAAAACACCCAAGCCCTTGGAGAACTGCCCGCACCGCTACCGTGGGGGCCGGGACCCTCCTCTGTGTCCTCCTGTGGCCCAGTCCAAGGGGCCTGGGCCTGGCCGGGGCTGCATTGGACCCCGACCACCCTGGCGTGTGGACTCGCTTAAAAATCGGCGATTAGATATTGGATTCCAGCGTCATTGAGGTCATTTCACTAATGAGTGCACCGCAAAGAGTTTCCTAATCCATCTGTGAGGGTGGCAACTGAAAGAGAATTTTAGAGCTGACAGGATAGGCGAGGAAAGGCATAGGAGATTTCCACACCCAGTAAGGAAGCCTTTCCCGAAGTGGAAGAAAGAAAGGAGCAAACAGAGACACCGGTAGCCCGCCCGGATCAGAGTCTGCCCCCGAGAGAAAGTACCCTGACCAGGTTCACCCGTGGGTGGGTCGCGAGCTAGCGGCGTTCAGAAGAGCGAGGCCCGCAGTCTGTGCAGAAGACACCTGCACTCGGGTGTGTGTGGCGGCACAATTCACAAGCAGCTCCAGATGTTAATCCAAGGAGAAGCCAGGGAGTTCCCAACGCCCCAGGTGTCCTCAGCCCACGACTGGCTGCTGTGGGAATGCGAAGCCCGGCTCCTTGTCTCAGAGCGGGGCAACCAGGAGGTGTGATGTCCACCCCGGCGTTCCCAGGAGGATCAGACTGAAGCTGGGACTTGGCCTGAAAGTGTCCCCTCGCATGGCCACCCCCTTCCCCTTCCTGCTCCTCTACTCCTGGTGCCCCTCCATCCAGGGGCCAGACCTTAAAGAGTCACCCGCAAGAGAATCCTGGTCCCAAAGGAGCCTTCTGGGGGACCCCTGCTGAGAGAGGTTGTGGGCATGGCCCGCTGGGGCTCTGCCCGACCCAGGGCTGAGAGATGCAACCTCCCAGCTCTGGGTCCCTGCAGGAAGTGTTGGCAAGCACAGGGCCAGTCCTCCAAAGGCCCAGGTGCAGGGAGCCCAGGCCAAGCAGCCTGTGGAAGAAGCCACATGCTGTGCCACCCCGGGGAACACGACTGCAGGCCAAGGCCC